>NW_006433024.1:3649808-3703317 GCF_000325575.1 Pteropus alecto | reverse complement strand
AAGAGGGAGGGAGAAATTGGTTATGGTTGTGTAAAGTAAGCACAGGAGAGAGGCTCCAACAGAAGAGGCTAGGGTAATGAGATAAAGGAAAACCTCAGAGGGCCTGGTAAACAATGTGAATGGTAGAAATAAATGTGACTTCAGTCAAGAGAGGGGTTTAGTAAGATCCCTAACTTTTCCCAGCTTCCATAAGCCAGCCACCAGAGAATGGTCAATGTAACATGGACGTGGTCCTCCACATTAGCGCTGTTTTCTTAGACTCTTAACTCTCCCAAAGGTGCCTTTCCTTCATCACTCTCTAAATTTTACACCCTCTTTGATGTGGCAATCACGCATCCTCACTCATGAGATCTTCCACTGAATTAATTAAATTGCTCAATTTAATTAATTTTACACACAGATAGAAAAGGGCAGAGCTAGAATGTGAATTCGTATCAGTCTGACTTTAGAAACTAAGTTCTTCCCAAGATATGACACAATCTTGGGCTCAGCAATATCATGCAGTGAAGAGTGCTGGACTCTGTCTAAGCCTGTATTAAGAGCCTCCAGCTCTCCTTCAGTTTTTTTTTTCTTCAGCCTTCACTTTATCAAAAAAACAGAATTTTGAAAAGAAAGGACATTTTAAAAAATTAGAATCCAATCAGATTTGCATTCATTCTAAATGATTATGGCCTATTTAGTGCCTTCCTACCACTTTCATGAAAGTAGTATAAGTGTAAAATGTGAAGAATAGGGGTCTGTGACTGTGCAGAAAGAAATTGTTTTTGCTTTTGCCTTTTTTGGTGTGAACAAATTTTATAGATTACATACCCTCTGAATTTGAAAGGACCTTAAAGGATCTGTTTTAGGTAAATTATCTTGAATACACCCCTGTCAAAAGATGATCTAATAATGTTAGAAAATTACTATCTATCAAAGCCTACAATTTTCATTTCTAGGTAACACAAAATTTCTGCCTCCTATTTAACACAAACTCATCCCCCCAAATGTCTGCCATTTGATCTTGATTATATTATACCATCATGAAACCAGAGAGGAAAGTTTCTAACTCTTTACTGTGCATTATCTGTCAAATATTTGAGACTAAGGCAATATTTTCTCTTGTCATCTAATCTTTTCAGGGTAGACATGTCCAGTTCCCTCACTGTTCTGAATGGATTTAGCTGTGGCTTTATTTTTCTTAAAACTCAGCAGCAAGAACTGAATAGGATACTAAATACATACATTTGACTAACCAAGTGGGAGTCCCAATTTCATTTCTGAGACATTGTTTTCTATTAATTCCCAATTGGATTATATTAATTTTGTTGGCAACTAACTTACCCTGATGGGTAACTAAGATATTTGCAACATATGCTACATGTAGCGTCACATCGGTGTTGGCTATTATTGGTCATTTTTTTTTGACAAGATACAAGATAAGGTGAATACTAGTCTACTGACATCTTTTTAGATTCTGAATCTAATAATTTTTGATTAAAAGCAATGAACAGCCAAGGCTGAATCTTACAAGCATTTGGTACACAAATCCAGATATATCACCAGGCATTCATAAAATTAATAACAAGTAATCAGTTAATTAATAAGATATTTTAAAGAAATAAACTCAGCATTTTTTTTGGTAGTTTAGTGAAAACAATAAGGATCAAATTTTATTTTCAAAAGTCTTAAGAATAGGCAAAAGTGAAACTAAAGAGAAACCCTTAAAAATATATTCTTAATAAATACTAAATTAGTATTTTAAAATTTTCTACGCAGTATAGAGTATAACATTTCTTCACAAAAGAATTTCACATTTTATCATTTAATCTTAAATACATACTTTATAAAATAAGTTAATTTTGAGATGCAGTAAGATTTTTAAAATAAGAAAAATTATATAATGTGTTGCAATACCATAACCAGACTATTCATTTTCTTGTTTCCTCTTAGTTTTAATCCAAATACATGAATTATAAATTGTGTATTTTAAAATATTTTCTTTTTCTACAACTCTATTTCACAGGGTATGTCTGACATATATGCATATCTTTTGAGAATACTGGGTAAGTAAAGTGGTCTCGTAGAAATTAAAGCTTTGCCTACCCAAATGACTTCAGTTTTCCGAAGTTGCAATTTGGTTTTTCATGTTCTGCCTGTTGGCACTTCAGACTGGATACAAAAGCTGAATGAAGCCCAGCCATCGGCACTTTAGCGTCACATTTACAAAAAATAATCAAACATTAAATTCAAGTCTTCTGTGCACTAAAGAGCAAATATGCCAGGAAGAAAAACAGTTCCCTGTGTGGCCTGCACAAAATCTTTCTTCTTCAGAACTATAGAGAGAAATACTTTCAAGGTCTTTTCAGTCCCAAGAGAGCTAGAGGACACTCGTGACTATGGCAGTTTTACTCATCTTTTCTCTTACAGAGAGAAGTTGCTACTGAGGGAAATGGCCTGCTTCAATAACTGAAATGTGAAAATGGATTTTTAGCACTTAAAATGTAAAGGTGGGGGAGTGTACAGAGATTGGTGTGGGCACATAGCCCAGCTTGCAACTGACATTTCACTTATGTCTCTGAAATAATATATACTGAATGGTAAATAAACCTCCCAGAGAAAGAAAAAAAAAAAAAAAAGACAGAGAAGATTACCTTTAAACAAGAAGATTTTGAAAAAAAATAATCCTACTATAAAACATGTCTGGACTATGCATAAAATCCCATAGCTCTAAGTGATCTAATTTGCCTAAAGGCCTCAGGCAAAAAATCGGGCCCTTATTAAAGATTTCAATCGAGTAATTTGCTTCTTATAAGAATTTAAGAATTTAGAGGTTAACATCAGACACTTAGGAATAAATAAAAAAAGACAAATTCCAATCTAATATGGTAAAATATATATATTTCTTATTTTGTTTTTCATGAGATTCATTCTAGTAATGGAGGTAATATGGGTCTTTACTGAATGTATACTATGTATGAATGAAGCACTTCTACAGATTTTATCATTTATTCCTAATTTAAGTATTAAATGTATAAAGAGTCCCATTCTAAATGTAGGCTGTTTGAAACAGGTCAAGTAACTTGGTCAAAATCAAATAAATGATAAGTTTTGTAGCTGAGATTTTAATTCAGATACATTTAAACTGACTTTCAACAATGTTGGCTCTGTTATATGAAAACTAAATACACACACGTGCACACATACACACGTAAAACACACTACTTAAAGAATAAAACAGGGTTTGCAAACATTTTCTGTAAAGAGCCAGAAAACAAATATTTTACACTTTCCTAGATGCATAAGCTATGTCACCTCTACACAATGTTGCTATTATACTGTGAAGGCAGCCATGATCAATACGTAAACAAATGGGCATGGCTGTGTACCAATAAAATTTTATTTACAAAAACAGGTTGAAGGCCATCTTTGGCCTCTAGGTGGTAATTTGTCTACTCCTGATTAAAATCATATGAAAACTTTTACCACAATATCAAAAATATTCAAAATGTTAACATAATGTAACAAGGAATAATTGTGTGGTAGAATTCCAAGTTAAAAAGCATGAGAAAACAACGGCAGCAGTTGAGAGGTATAGAATAACAAACTATCTTAATGCTTCCTAATATCTATGGATTCTAGAGTTTTTAAGAGAGTGCCTGTTATGGTTTCAATTTAAAAGTAACAAGAACTCAAGAGAGATGGTATCCACAGTGAATTAAAACCAGAAGAGATCAGGGACATGTGACCAATATGCAGAAAGGTTATCTCAAAAGTTCTTATGGTGAAAATGCAATTATCTAAAATCTAAAGAACCAAGTAATTTCAATAAATGATTGTTTCATCAGAGGAGAAATTTTCAAGTCACTAACTATTAACAACCTTCTCTCCTGTTCAAGGTGAAGTAAAAAGAACTGTTTTTACAGACCCACCTGAAGCAGCTGAAAAACAAGTAAAAAAAATAAAACAATGGTTTTTAGACATTGAACATCATACAAAGAATAATCCTTATGAGAGCAGAAACAAATGAGGCAAACCACGATTGTCCCAGTTTATTGAATGGATGAATTTCCAGGCTGCAACAGCAGTAGAGGAAACCTAGGTAGGGCCTAGTGGTCTTGCTAAGTTGGGGAAGGAGAATTGGGTATCTGAAGAAGTCAAGTTGGCTAGAGTTTTCTGTGCAGAATACCAGAGAAGAGAGGGCTATGCAGAAAGAACTCCAGAGATCTGCAAAAAGGTCTCCCTAAAGCCCTTAGCTTAGAAATAATAAGTATGTAAAAATGGGGGAGGGGGAAAAAGACTTCATGATTCATAAGGTACAGGCATCAAGTAGAGTACTCAGAAGAGTTTTAGCTCGATAGCATGGCAATGGCAAAATTAGTCCTAAATTCATAACTGATCTGGTCTCAACTAACAGATTTTAAAAGCAAGCCTCCAGAGAAGCAAATATTTTCAAAATAACTTACGGTATCTCAGAACAAGATCTAGGATGTTTATAGGGATATGAAAATATTTAACACCCAAGAAAGCAAAATTCACAATGGCTAGTATTTAATAAACATGTATCTGCATACAAAGTAGCAGGCAACCATAAAGAGGTGGAAATTGAATCCATAGAAACACACCTATGAATGATGGAGATAGTAGAATTAATAATCATAAACATAAAGGCCATTATTATAACTATATAACTATAACTTGAATTATGTATAGTTCAAGAAGGTAAAGGAAAGATTGAGAATATTGAATAAAGAATATAGAAAATACAAAGATATAATAACTTTGTGAGAAGTCAAACTTTTTGCAAGCTTGATCTTCCCTTTTCAATTGGAAACATTTAAAAATAGACACAATTGCATATTTGAATCCAATCAGAAATATTTATAACCTTGAATTCATCCTCCAGGAAAGTGACATAACGAGCCATCAAGCTGAGATAAAATGTCAAAATTGTCGCATTATTATTATCACCAGTTCTATTTTTTCCTTTGTAAGTCTTTCAATAAAAACGTACTGTAGCATAAATCTCACTATTCTTTAAAGAATTCTCTTTATTTACAATACTATAAAGGTAACTTTCAAATGTTTTGTCTTACTTGACCCTAAAAATCTCAATTTACCTTCTGGTACTATAACAATGGCCACAGACACTCATGTACACTTCAGCTTCTTTGACTTACAGAGGGGGAAGATCCAAACTCAGCCAATCTCAGTAGTTATGTGACATCATCTGTCAAATGAGTCACTCCTAGAATAAATATAACTAGAAAAAATTAAAAAACCTTTGAATTTTCCTAAGTGTTTATATTTGTAGAAGCAATGAAAGCACAGCCACATATTAGTAATATAACTTAGGCACTAGTCTTAAAATTCCATGTGAAAAGAGCAATTTGAAGATAGTCTTGCCCATATATTTTAAACTTATTCCAAATATGACCCTTTGGGATCACTTATCAAGTCAGAATAAAACCAAATCGCACTATTGGAAATAGACTTTCTGTAGACAATTGTATTCAAAAGCTCAAGAGACAATGATGTGATAAGAAACTTCATTGTTCAGTTTTTTCACTGGGTGAGAAGAAAAATGATCTCTGAGTTATAAGTATTAATGGATCCTTAGATTTATTTCAGCTATTTGTAAAGAAAAAACAATGTATGTACCAGTTCAGAATGTATACTTGAAAAAGTCACAGGGGAAGCAAAGTAGTGTTTGTCCTGCTCCAGAAAACAAAATTAGAATAAATTAATGAAAGCTATAAGAGGGTTTGTTGTAGCTGATTAAAAACTCAACTTATTATTTTAGAGCTCTCCAGAAGTTTCAGACAGAGGCTTGCTGGATATGTGGGTTCCATACAGGTGACTCAGTAATGGGTAGGAAGTTGAGGAACAATGAATTCAAACAGTTTCATGTCTAAACAATTTGCTCTAATCAAGTAGTTTTCACTATTAAAATTGTCTATTTAGTAAAATTCGTTCTCTAATAATTCAATTAATCTAATTCCAAAAAAATATGAATAATGGATTTTTAGCTCAATTTTTTTAGCTCAAGGTAAATGTTTTAAAATAATATAAAGTGAAATCCCAAACCTATTCTTCAATGAAACATCCTAAGAAGAATTCTGATTTATATTTTTAAAACGGAATCTACACAACTTCTAATTTTAAATATTTCCTCTAGAGTGATTTTTATAGAAATTATTCACAGAAGATATACTACAGATGAATCACAGTAATGAGATTGATATATTACACATCAAAGCAATAAAATTGATTCATAGGTATCCATAAGCACTAAAGATTACTTATAATAGTTTGAATGTTAAAAAAATTACAGACACAATTTTAGAAGTTCAATCATTCAGAATAGTAATTCATAGGATTTTCTAAACCAGTCCTTAGATTTCTTCTAATCTTTCTTTTCTAAGCAGCTGCAATTTTGTTTCTTTATATTATTCTGAATTATCTTACTGATGCACATAAAACTGTTATTTATGGCAACATGAACAGTTAGTTATTATAACCAAAATTTTTAGGTAAAGTCCTGCAATTGATTTCAAAGTCTTCTACTTTAATATAAGATGGAAAAAGCTCACAGAAATACTGCTATTTCTGTTGTGTCTATGCCTGTGTCTGATTTTCAAACAAAATGGTGAGCCACCTTTCCACACTTCCCACGAGACTTAGGTTGATCCTCAAGGCTGAGACATTTTTATTAGACAGTCAATTAGACAGAGTCATTCCAATTTGAAAATAAAACAAAGGTATATTTAGTCTTTAGCAAACATTTTCATAGTCTAAAGTAGTTTTTAGAAGGTTCTTTTTTAAAGCAGAGTGATCCAAGAGCTTCTTTCAGAACCGCATTACTAAAAAATAAAATAAGCCAAATGAGATTTTCTTGAACAGCTGTTTTACATCTATCTAGTATGTCATTTCTCTTGTAAATGAAGATATGGGAGGAAATAAATAAACTTATCCTGGTATAAAACAAAATGTAGTTGTTTTCTACTTGGATTTTTGATGTCTCTTTATTCTTTTAGGAGTGGTGTGTACATAAAGGAAATATATTTATTTAATTTTCTTGGAGCAGAAACTTGGCAGTATTACACTTTATAAATCTTACTTGAGTCCCATTGCATGTATTTCTTTCCATGCCATTTGGGAAAATCTAACTGCAGATAAACTTCTTAAATAGTCAGGAATAAATAACTGCAATCTTCTGCATTAATCTTCACCAGAGATCTATAAATAACTACTAAATTACTAAACAGTGAGACAGGCATCAATCAGAACTTTGAACCATTTGTTTTTATAACTAAAGACAACTATTACTTAATTCATTATTAAACCAATTAACTAAAATATTGTATGGAAACAGTTTTGTATAATTATCTATATCACTTTATAAAAAGCACTTGTCCAGATGTCCTGAAATAAAATATTTTTATTAACTTTGGAAATGTATTACCTAGTCTCACTTCATTTGCCTAACTACACTGTAATGTTTATAATATGGCATTAGTGTTTTCTAAGAAGGGATGTATCTCTCATCTTTCTTAGTGCCTCTCTCTTTCTAGTTAGTCCTTTAACTTCTACCTCTATCTCTCAGAAAAGTAATTGCATGCATAAATTGCAGCAACACACACATAAAATATCATATGTTATATATATTCTTTTGTTTTACTTATAACATGACAATGCATGTCAAACTAAATATATTCTGTATAATATTTAGATAACTAAAGAAACATACATGGTAAATTAACATCACTGGTATGTCAATAATGTTCTGTAATAAATATATTGCTGAAGAATGCATTAGACTTAAGCTAACAAATAAGATATTGTTTTTCTTATAGATCAAAAAATGCAAAGTCGGGAATTCCATGGAGGTGAAGCTATTCAATATTTCATGTTCTACCTTTATTTCTGCTCTGTCATTCTTAATATAGTGGTCTTTGTCCTTATATTTGTCAGTTGACATTAAAGGATTAAGCAATACATTAAAAAATAGTATTTGAATACATATATTTGGTTCCAAATTATATAGCCTCGCTTCTACCCAGCCCCATCCCAATCACAAATACAAATACTAACTCCTTGAAAATATAGTCTCACTGACTCGTGTAGACCACTAGGTATTGGTAAAAGCCTATTGACATTTGAATTTTTCAAGCTGAAAGATGAAACTGGATATAGGTGCACACTTCTTAGTAGATAAATGATAGAACAAAAGTAAAGAAAGATGATAAAAAGAAAAAAAGTTGTTGAATCTCAACCTCTTTGAATCTCAACCTTTTGAATCTCAACCTCTATGAAACTTTTCGCTAAAGGTGAGATTTTCCTTAATCTCAGTCTTTTTTCAGAAAGTCTCAATTCTGAACTTTTAGAAGCATGGGAAACCAGATGGCAGTACGTTAACTGAAATATGCTGCAAAATTAGAACTAAGATATTCCTTATTTAACATTGTTTTTGGAGGCAGTCATCAATAATTTGATGCCTCATTATATGGACTGAGATATTTATGGGAGGGATACCCTCAACTCATTACTGATTGTTTTATTTTGGCATTTTGTGATAGTTACACATGTTATTTTTTTAGTCACATTTTTTCTTTATTGTTTTATTTTTTCATCTCCTACATAAGTCATCTACTATAATATTATAAAATGCATAATTTTAGAGATTAGGTGAAGTGCAAAGAAATAAAAATACTTTTCAAATTACTTTATGGAGAATGAGCATTGCCTGGGCGGTGACTAGGATGAGATGTCCTTGCTGGTAACTGCAGTTTCCTTTAATGTGTGTGAACTCATTAATCTTTACAGTTCCTTCAAATTTTACATTTATCGAAGACAATTTAGCAAATGACATCATCATAATTGCCTCTTTCAAATCAAGGGTGAGTTTGATTTAGCAAGACTTTTGGACTCTTTTCCTGAAACAGAGATTATTGTTCATTGGTGGTTCACATAAAAATCTTGAAAGCTAAGAGATGGATTCTTTCAGTTTAGCAAAGACAAGGAGAAGATTCTGCGATCTTTTTCAAGATCTACTTAATTGTCTCTGCTCCATGACTTATAACATTCCATAAGCTTTGTAAACTGTAGTTTATTTAGATCTAAATGCTTAAAATTAATGATCTTTGAGATCATAACATTGGAACAACATAAAAGAGTAAAATCCTTCCTTTTTGTCCTGTAAATTAACAAAGAACATATAGCACATATATTATGTGATAAAGTCAGGACTTTCACATTCTTTTCACAAGCCTTGCCTGTCACTTTAATCTCAAAAATTGCTGTTCCATAATTCATAATTAATGGTAGATTGATTTAATTTTAGAACTTTGGTGTCAGTTGAAAGCTTGTTTCCTTCATGGATGCTGAGCCACTGAATGTGAAGCAGTTAATGGACTAAAGTACAAACTATGCTATATTCTGTTCAGCAAAGGTGTCACTATCGGTGTATAGTGGATCTCAGGAAAAACATTAATTATCATTTTATCTTTAGTTACTTAAAGTCTATATAAAACGTTCAACCTCTGAATTGGAATGAAAAGAAAAAAATAAACTTTAAACTAGATTTCACAATAGTCCATAGGGAATAATCTTTCTACAAGAGACAACTTGTCTATACAGGGAAGCTCTGCTGACAGCCTATCTCAGCAAAGCTTGAATTCGCAATAGGACATGTTATCCTTCAAGTTGGGCCATACCTGTAATTCAGTCTTATTGCATTGCATCGTGGTAGTCAGTGTAAGAGGCCAGTAGTAGCAACTGGAATTACAATCTGCAGCCTATAAAATTATGGTTTATTTTGAAATAGTCTTTATTGTATTCTTTTTCCTAAAAAAAAAAAAAAAAAAGTAACGACTATAATTCTCTATCACTTGTCAGAAAATGATGTAACTGACCAGCTAAATTCCAGAAGCACTTCCCAGATCTAAGATGATTGTAATAAGATATCTCCTTTGACTTATTTACTTGTAAATCCTGATTGCCAGGATCCTTATTTGCATCTAAATAAGCAATCTAAATGTGCTAACTTGTTAGATTAAATAATATTACCAAATCTGCATTGTCATGGATTGTTAAATGTGAATGATCAAATTTAGAAACTAATAGAACAGTTTTCAGAATTAATCTAAATTCAGAGCTTAATTTATATCAAGACATAGTGGAAAAAAAAAATTAAAAAGGAAATCTCATTTAAAATGGAGTCAGGAAGCCCTGACAGAATAGCTTTCATTCACAGATTGGTCTCCATAACCAGCATGAAGAAGAAAGATAAAAATTATTTCAACAAAGGAAGACATTTTTCACATGAGAATTTTATCTCCTGCTTTTAAGAAAAAGAAGGAAAATTCCTCCCCGTCCTAGCGGCAAAGTACTAACTACCGCTTGGAGCCAATGAAAACGCACCATGACCCCGAACTTAAGTTCTGCAGTGAACATGTGTTCACAACAATGCTTCTGACTTTTTCCTGAGACCTAATAAACACTGATCTTCCCTTTGTCTTTTTGAACTTGCTTATGGTTCGCCACAGCTTGCGTGTTCTGAATTGCATTTCTATGCTATTGCCAAATAAACTCATTTTGCTGGTAAAATAACTGGCTATTTTATTTTCGAGGCTGACAGAATCTACAGCTTAAGTGAACTAATCTAATCACAAATCATTATTAAACATTTATTATATATATCAATCCCATTATCATGAATGAATTCAAACAAAATGGTAATAGTGCTCAAGTGCTGAGATTAACAGGTTTTAATTTTTGTCTTTCTTCTTTTCCATATTTTCAAAAACATTTCAAGTGAGTAGATACAACTTGGTATTCTGAAATAAAATGTTTCTTTAAAAAAGAAAGAATTTTCTAGAGTCCTATATTTGAAGAGGCTGAATGCTATAAGGTAGAGTTCATTGGTACATATAGTATAGACTAGAATTCTATTTCTTAAACTGAATAGCAACTATAAGAATAAGTAGAAGGCAATACATATGCTAGCATATGACAGATTGACTCTACACCTGATGCTGATTGAAAGCTGGTCAGGAGAAGACTTCTTATACATAATAAGATGATCTGACTTGAAAGAAAAATGAAATATGAATTGGGTAAAGAGTAGGAAGGGAGACGTTTCAGGTTAATAAAATTATTACAAGAGGAAGGAAACAAGATAGGAAATAATAGTCTAAACTTGAGCGCACACATAATTATCTGACAGACGGAGAAATAGAAATAGAGAGATAGATTAGTTAGATATGGTGAAGATAAATGAAGTGATTCTTAGGTACAGTAATTATCAGTAGGTAGAGGGCATTTTTAAAAATGTGTTTGTTTACTTCTTGAGGTCAGGAATCTGGAATAGATTTACTATGTAAAATTTGTTTGAAAATTGCCGTTATTATATGAAGAGAGCTAAAACTAGAAGTACAACTGAAAAGCTCAATGAGTTTCTTGTTGTCAAAAGCATAATCATAGCTCTAAAGGAACTGCACTTATCACCTTTTCCCATGATATTGTATAAACACCAAGAGACAGCATCTTAGAAGTAGGGACAGTATTTAGAGGTAACAAGAATACAGAAAATCTGACTGTTTTCTCAAGTACATATGTACTTAGCACACGTGCCAAACTCAAAAATGATCCGTGCAGGGCATTAAGAATTCTAAGACTTCAACCCGGGCCTCATAGACTTTCTTCCTAATCAAGGAGATTTCACTTACTCCACATGTCCGAGATTTGCTTATAGATACAATTAACATTGTCTGGAGCTATATGTATAAGTTTAGGTCACATGATTAGGTGCATATATTTGATTTCTGTTTCAGAAAAATGGAAAATACAACAATTTGACATAGATATGTGATAGTTAATTTCTAGAATTAAATTCATAGAACATATTAATATTCGTACCAAAGTCCATGTTTTCTGACATAAGATAATATATGTTACAATATCATGATGTGATATTTGACACAACTTAAAGACAGGTAAACTGATGATGATATGATGTCATCAATGACACTAGGGAGAACAAGATAGTTCTATGGTTTTCTCCCATTGCACATTCTTCCATGCCAGACTGCTCCAAGGAAGTTATAAATCTTTTATTAAAACCTTGTATTTTCATCCATTAAAAGACAAAAACAAAACACTGTAATAGTTAGATAATAGCTACTCAAAGTAAGTTATGTGAAATCTAATTTGTTTCCATTTTTTACTCGAAACAAAGCAAAATAATATTTCTAGCATTTCAATAAGCAGAGATGACAGATTAGTGGCAAAGAGAAAATGTACATTCCTAGAAACTTTTTAAACATTCTTTTTCAGAAAAGCAAACAAAACAAAACAAAACAAAAATACTCACTGGCACATTAATATCTTATAAATATTGGAAGAATACATTTCTATAATCTGACTATTCAGAATGATATAAAACTAATCACAAATAAATGAACGTATATAGAGTCATGTGAAGTAGGTGCAGAAGTCTTACTTTGTGAACAGATTGGGAAAATTAGCTCAAAATTCCTTGAGAGTATTTCAGAGAAGTTGAATTGGAACTGGTTCCAACATCACAATATATTTGCTTGATACTAAGATTAGATTAAGGACCAGAAAAAGAGGAGTGTGAGACATCGCCAACAGAGAACATTTCCAGAAACTAGAATACAAATAAACGTGTGGTGTGATGGCTAAAGATCAAAGGGCCCAGGAGAGAACCCTAACGTGACTTCCATTGGAAGGACTCTATCTGCTTATAGCATTTGCTTGATGCAAAAATAGCCAAATATTGGTAAACCTTTACTCCTTCCTTTCTGTGTCTCTCCCCCTAGCAAGTCATTTAAAACAACGATTCAAAGGAACCAACAGTAAAATCACAGATTAAAGAAACAAAAAGGTTCGCCAGAGTAAAACACAAGAGTTCTCAAGCACTCCATGGGTCATTTTTCACCTAGAACTAAAGAATACTTCATGTTACTTTTTCTTTCAATATCTAAAGTCTTTCTTTCTGAAATAAATTATTGGCTGCCTTGTCATAGCAACTGAATACTTCCACACAATGAAGTTATTTAAAAAGTACAATCATTCTATGCTGCAACTATTAAACCAACTCCTGTTTATTTTCGTTGACCACAGTTATTTGTGCATGCCTTAAATGAGTTTCTATAGTGGTTACATTATTCATGTCGTTAAATTGCATTTTTCTGAGTTTACCTGCTATCTCCTGAGGGGAAGAACCAATTGTCAAGATTAAATAGCTTTCTTTGTCTCTGTGGAATTTGCCAGTTTAAAAAGGCAAAATGCTTGGCTTTTGCTGAAGATTGAATATTGAGCTTTCCTGAAGACAACAAAGAAAATCTAATGGGGGCCCTAATGCATGTTCACTGTGAAGAAAATTATGGACAAATCAACTTAATAGTGCTTCAGCTTCTAAAGTTGCTAAGAAAAAAGTAGAAATCGGCAAAGCCAGAAAATTATGTAAAATTTCATACTTAAGGCTTTTATCACTGTACTTATATTATTATATAATAATTTTTCTAATTGCAGTTAACACATTATTTTAAAACAATGCTAAACTTTCAACCTACTGAATAAAAAATAGCAAATATTGAGTAATATGATATGCTATTGAATCAAGAACCTCAACCTCGCATTCCCCAAATTTGAAAAGAATTCGACACTTGCTAACCATGGATATTGCTTTACATAGACCTCAAGTTAATTCTTCCTTCAGCTAGAAAAATTCCTGCTTGGTGACCACTGTTGAGCTGAGCAGTTTTTACCAAGAGAAAAATGAACTTGCTATTATTGTTATAATAGTTCTCATGAACAGTCTTTGTTATTAACTATTATGCAAACTAACTAGCCTGCTTATTAGCTATGTGCAAAAACTCTTGAAGGGAAGAAGGACATGAACAGGAGGACAAATAGGAGAAGGAGAAAAAGAGAGAATGAGGGATAGACAAGGAAGAAGAAAGAGGAGAAGGAAGAGGAGAAGAGTGTTATAGAGACAAAGAGGGGTCCGTCTGCCTGTGCCTGGCTAAGCTGAAGAAGAGATGCATGCATGTTTCGCAGAAAAGAAAGTGAGGTTTATTAGAGAGTTGCAAGTCCTGGAAACACAGGCAAGTTATCGCTCAAAGGCCTGGCTCCCCATGTGTCTCGGGAGTACAGATTGTATAGAGAAAAATCCATAGTCATGAAAACTAAGAGAGTTGAGGTTGTGGAAGCTACTGATTTGAGCATTAGAGGGGGATGAGGTAATTGATCATTGTGTCCAATTCTGGTGGGGTGGTTGTCCTGCCTCAATGGGTCTGGGGCCGAAACACATCTAAAGTCGAGGTGTTATCCTTAAAGTCCAACAGAAATCTATTGTCCTCATGATTACAGACCAGGGGCTCCTTTAAGCTTATGTCCTTAGGCTTAATGTTTTAAAAAGCAGGATTACAGAGGATAAGGGCAGAAAGAGGCAAGGAGCTACAATGCCATTATCTGGGCAAAACCAGCCTGAATCAGAGAAAAAAACTACATTAAAGAAAAGAAGTTTGTATGCGGTTACAAGAGTGGCCTTATGTTAAAGCCAATCCCAGAGAGTATATTCTCCAGAAAAGAAAAGAAAAAATGAATTAAACTAAAAATCAATGACAAAAAGATATCAGAAAATTTTGAAATGATGGAAAATTAAGAATGCTTCTAAATAATCACAGGGGAAAGTTAAAGCAATGTTTAGAGCAAAATTTGTACTTAGGTTTAATACTTAGAAAACAATTTAAAAGCTTCTATCTTAAGAAGCTAGAAAGAGCAAAAGAAATCCAGAATAAGTAGAAGAAAAAAAATATCGAGAGTGAGAGTAAATGAACTAAAAAACAAAAAGGAGAAGGAAAATGAACAAGGCCAATAGCAGCTTTTGAGAAAAAGCAAAGTCGAAATCGCCAGTAAGATTGATCATGAAAATAAAACTACCAAAATTGTGAGTGAGAGAATATAGATATTGTTTCTACAAATATGACAATTTTAAAAGGAAATACTATTAAAAATTTTATGCTAAGAAAATCAACAACTTAGATGTAATGGATACTCTTCTTTGATGAGCACCTTGATTAAAATGAATACAACAAAAAATAGAAAATCTATATGTCTATTTAAAAGTGAATTGCTGTAAAAATCTTTTTTTAAAACACTTGCTTTAGTCTATCAAGCATTTAACCAATCTTACAAAAATTCTTTCAGAAAATAGACAAGAAGATATAACTTTTTGAATTATTTTCTGAGACCAATAGAATAGTGATACAAAACCTGAAAGGTATATACAACAAAAGAAAAATACAAACCAATTCCACTCATGAACATAACACGAAACTATTAATAAGACATTAGAAATAAAATCTAGCAATATATTAAGTTACAAGATATTATGGCCAAATTGAATTAATTCCAGGAATGAAATGTTGTTTTAATACTCAAATTTGAATCTATATAATTCATCACAATAACAGTATAAATAAGAAACAGCACATGATTATCAGACTGGACACAATAACAAAATTTAACATCCATTCGTAAACACCCTGGCAAAAATAGGAAAAGGAGAAACAGTGTCAGTCTGGTGAAGGGGATTTGTAGCTAACACATACTTAATGAAGAAATAGTAAATGATTTCTCTTCGAGATTGTGCAAAAGAAAAGAGCATTTCCATTCTCCTCTCTGCAGCATTGTACTAGTGAACCTGTGCAGTGAAAGAAGTCAAGAAAGAAAAAAAACTCCATAATATTTGAAAAGGAAAACAAACAACTATATTTATTCCCAGACAATATTATTGTATATGTAGACTTTTTTTAACAATTAAACAACAAAAGATGTAGAAATAATATGCAAATGTAGCAAGGTCGAAGGATACAAAGTAAATATTAAAATTTTTATCATATTTCTATAAATTGACAACAAATTGGATAATAAAACTTAAAACATGTCATTTGAATACCAATAAAATAGATCAAATGCCACCCTGACAACTAGTACTAATGTACTTAGTAATTGTAGTGTTTTAGACTTTACAGAAACTTTCCTGAATTCTATATATATATATATAAAAAAAAGTTCTTCCAAAAAAATAGATCGAATGTTTTGGATTAAATTTAACCAAAAATGTGCAAATCTGACTCACTATTATAAAATATTGCAGAGAGAAATTAAAGAAAATCTATATAAAGGAAAAGATATTTCAAGCTAATTGCTTGGAGGATTTATAATTGTGAGGGTGTTGATTCTCCCAAAACTTTTCTGGAGATGCAATGCTATCAGAATCAAATTCCAATAGACTTTTCATAGGAGCTAATAAAGCGATTTTAAAATATATATAGATATAAAAGGGAGTTAGAAAAACCAAAACATTTGAATGAAGAACAAATTTTAGACTTTATGCCACCTAATTTTAAAAACTTCTATGAAACTATATTGAAAAATATAACCTGAAAGATTATTATAAGGATATACAAATAACAAATCAATGAAACAAGATCATAATTACAGATATAGACCTGCACAATTATGGTTAAATGTTTTTCAACAAAGACTCCAATGCAATCCATTTTTTAGCAAATAATGTTGAAATTATTTTTTGGATAGCCACATGGAAACAAACAAACCAATCAAAAAATCTGACTCCTAATTCATGCTGGACATACAAAAAAAATAGTTTGACTTGAATCATAAACCTAAAGATAAAGGTGAAAATAATATTTCTGGAAGTGAATATACAACATAGTTTTATGACCTTGTATAATGCAAGTATTTGTTAGATAACAGGGGGGTTGGGAAGCACTAACCATTAAAAATGGTATATTGGACTTCAAAATGAAAGCATATATACATATTTTTTTTTTGTAAAGGACACTATATATAAAATGAAAAGGCAAACCACAGACTAAAGTTGCTAAAATTAAAAAGATTGAAATACACAGCAAAAGAAATCATCAATAAAACAAAGAAACAACCTACTGAATGGGAGAAGATATTCGCTAATGATACATCCAAAAGGGGGTTAATATCAAAAATTTATAAAGAACTGATATAATCCAACACCAAAAAAGAACAAACAATCCTGTTGAAAATAGGCAGAGAACCTGAATAGGCATTTCTCCCAACAGAATATACAGATTGCCAATAGACATATGAAAAGATGTTCAACATTATCAATCATCAGAGATAAGCAAATTAAAACCACAATGAGATATCACTTCACACTTGTCAGAATGGTTATCATCAATAAATCAACAAGGAACAAATGTTGGTGAGGATGTGGAGAAAAGGGACCTCTCACGTACTGTTGGTGGGACTGTAAATTGGTGCAACCACTATGAAAAAGAGTTTGAAGTTTTCTCAAAAAATTAAAAATAGAAATATCGTATGACCCAGCAATTCTACTTCTGGTTATTTATCTAAAGAAATCCAAAACACTAATTCCAAAAGATATATTCACCCCTATGTTCACTGCAGGGTTATTTACGATAGTCAAGATACAGAAGCAATCTGAGTGCTTATAAATAGACAATTGAATAAAGATGATGTTGTACATATATGTAATGGAATATTACTTGGCCATAAAAATATGAAATCTTACCATTTGCAACAAGAAAAAAAAAAAAAAAACAGAAACAGACTCATACAGAAAAAAAACTGATAGTTTCCAGATGGGATGGGGGCAGGAGGGATGGGTGTAAAAAGTAAAAAGATTAAGAAATACAAATTTGAAACTATAAAATAGTCATGGGTTTGTGAAGTACAATACAGGGAATACAGTCAATAAGATTGTAATAACTAGTACCCAGATGGGTACTAGACTAATTGGGGTATTACTTTGCAAATTATATGTGTCTAACCACTACGTTGTACACTCGAAAATAATACAAAATCATATTGAATGTCAACTATAATTGGAAAAAAAAAAAAGATTAGAATACCAAGCATTGTCGAAGATGTGGAGCAGCTAGATGACTCATATCTTGCTGTTCAGAGTAAAAAATTGTGGAACCACTTTCAAAAACAGGTAGCCTGCGTTTCATAATGTTAAACTAGGCCTATTTTATAACTTGGCACTTCCAATCATACATGTACAAGAATGTTCTTGGCAACTTTATTTTAAAAAAGGCAATGTCTGGAAACAATTCGAATGCACACAAAAAGTAAAAGGAAAAAACAAATGGTCGTTTATTCATATAATGGAATATCATTCAGCACTGAAAAGGAGCAAACTGTTTATTCAAAAACATGGATGACTCAGAGTTTTTACTAAGTGAAAGGGTATATACTATATGATTCCATCTGCAGTGATAGAAATAGGAAAGTCTTTACTTTTGAGGGGGCGTGACACTCAGAGAATTTCTGGAGTGATTTAAGTATTCTGTATCTTAATTTACATAGAGTTTCCAAAACTCATCAGGCTGTACATTTAAAATGTATACATTATTTTATGTATTAATTATACCTTTAAAAAGTCCCAACTGGAATCAGCGAAAGAACGACGTGTTTCTAACTATAAGTGGCCTTGTTTGCTATTTGTTTAGCTCAGGTCGAAGGGCACACAAATGAAAATGTATGAAGTCTCTCACCACTTAGCCTCCCCCGGAAGTTAAAACGGGTAGTTTTAGAGGTCCAGGGATTTTTTCTTTCTTTCTTTTTTTGAAGAGTGGGAGGTGTACAAGTTTCGTTCTCAGGCTCCCTATACCCTAAAATCAGACACCTGTGTTAGAAGGCAGTTGTAGGGGCATTCCCTGGTAACAGTTTCCTCCTTTTATCTAGATTTTATTCCACTTTTTTGGTCTGTTTCCCCTAGATTGCATGCTCATTG
This sequence comes from Pteropus alecto, assembly GCF_000325575.1. Classification (NCBI taxonomy): domain Eukaryota; kingdom Metazoa; phylum Chordata; class Mammalia; order Chiroptera; family Pteropodidae; genus Pteropus; species Pteropus alecto. The sequence goes on along the minus strand of NW_006433024.1, from coordinate 3,684,485 downwards.
TTAGAGCTGGAAAGAAGCATGTTGGCAAGACTGCACTCCCTCCAGAGGCCTTAGAGGAAAATTCATTAGCTGCCTCTTCTTGTTTTGGCGACTATCAATATTCCTTGGCTTGTGATCACATCTCTTTTGCTTCTTTTTATCATTACCTTCTCCTCTGTGTTTGTGAATAGTCGTCCTCAACCTCTCCTACTGTGATGACATTGAGGGCCCAACTGTGTATTCAAGGATAAACTCCTTTTAAGATCCTTAACTTAATGACGTCTTTAGTATTATAAATTAATATTCAATTCTTGCTAAAATATCTTTTTTCCCCCTTTATCTTGTCCAGTCTCCATTATCTTACTTCCAAAATAAACACTGATTTTCTTTTCAGGAAAAATAATTCTCATCTTTCTTAGTCCTTGTGTTTTTTTTATTTGTTTATTTGTTTTCACAGTTTTATCGTTATGATTGAAAAATTAAAAAAATTGTATATATTTAGTTTGTAAAATGTGATTTTTTACAGATGTTCATGATTTATTGTGAAATGATTACCACAGTCAAGTTAATTAACACATCCATCACCTTATACAGTTACCATTTGTGTGTGTATGGTGAGACTATTTAACATCTATTCTCTCAGAAAATTTTAAATATACAATACAGTATTAACTATAATCACCATACTATACTTTCAATCCTCTTGTGTTTTAAATGGTGTTAAAAACTGCAAATTTTTAGAGGTACATGTGTATCTCAATCCTGACCATTTGGCATATTCTCTTTTAAACTACAAAGATAAGACCAGGCACAGATTTTATGAAGATAGAGAGAGAAATCCTATGATGAGATTTACAGTATAAAAGCCCACATAAAATATCTCATCAGCCTTTCAAGACTTTCCAGACCACATCTGAAATTCCATTTTACTCTATTCTTTCTGGTTTTTGTGAAATTTGAAAGAGATAGCAGATGTCTAGTCTATTTTACTTTACCTCCTCTCTTTATAACTTGTGATTTCATCACTATGGCAAACTTCGTGTTCATTCAATTAAAGGAGTCCTCAAAGTTTAATTACCATACTAAATCTTACCTTGCTGTTTAGTTTTGATTTTTATGATCTTTAGTTTGAAACTACAAATATTAGGATTCCTTAGGTTTCCATGTGTTGCCTCTTTGGATTATCAAAGATACTTTTCCCTTTATTGTATTTTAGCCTGCCAAGTGATTGTAAAACCCATGTAAGATTTAAGTCTGTATGTAAATCAGGTCTTCGTTTTGTATTTGATTATATGTCTTACACTTACATCCTCTGAACTTCATTCCGTGATGTCTGGGGAAATCAGGTTGCCCATAAACAGCTAACAGGAGTTGTACCGCACTCAGCCATTCACAGAAAAATCAGAAGCTTGAAATAGGGAATGTATCTCTTTGAAAAAAAATGATTGAACAAGCTTTTGGTTAAAATTGAATAGAAATGTATAACTGACAATAAAACTTGGTCTTTATAACACTCTGACACTCTCAAAGCATTCAGGACATAAAAGCAAGTAGTATTATACAGTATAGAAAATAAAGCACAGGGAGTTAAAGTCATGTCTCCAAAGTCACTCTGATGATCAGTGAGCTGGGATTGTGATACAGAATAATGAAATCCAATTTACTGTGCCTACACTGCAAGAAATATTTTGAGCACTCCTAGGTGTTAAGCATTGTGCTAGGTGTTGAGGTGACTACAAGAATTAATAAAATGTAGCAATTCACAACATAGTGGCTAACCGGAATATTTTGTTTTCCACTCTTCTTTACTTATTTGTGCTTAACTAATTATTTTTTAAAAGCTATAAATGAATGTAATTAGGCTCCAGTTTCTTCATTTTATTTCTATTTGAGAAATGCTACAATCATTTTTACAGATGATTTCAAAACAGTATGCTAGTGATATCTCTATCTCTTTTCTAAAGAGACTATAAAAGCTGTAGAAGGAGAATAGGAGGTAGAATCGGATTCTGAGTCACAGTCCCAACAGGCTCAGATCATTTAAATACTCGGTATTACGGATGGCAGGGAGTTGTCTGCTTTTTACTTTTAAGTTCCTTCCTGAATTTTATCTTAGATATCAGCAGAATCATGTCGCCTCAGGCAGCACAAAGTACTAAATCGCTCCTTCAAAAAAGTAAATATTTTTGTGATTACTTTAATTTTATAAAATTCTGATAGATGTGCATCCTAAGAAAGCATAAATACTCAGCATGACTGAAAGCGTTCTTTGTTAGAAGGAAAAGAAAGTGAGCCAGCATATGTGAAGTCCTGCTCTGTGGTCGACCTTTCCTAAATATCTTAAAGGTGACTTACGCTTCATAACATTTGTGAAATTTCAGACAAATTACAACCTTTCAAAGTTTTAAAGAACTGGTGTAGCTGAGATTTGAATCGAGAGAGGGGGTAAATTAGGTCACTTGAGTGAAAGAAGTGCCAATTATTAGCTGTGTGGTTGGGCTAGGTAGTTTCATGGTCTGTAAAGTGAGGCTGGTAAGAGCAATTAGTCCACAGAGTTGCTGTGAAGATTGAATGAAACAATGATTGCAAATCTCTAAGTTCAGTGCTAGGCACACACACAGTCCATACACAATAATAATCTCTACTGGAGATGGAGATGTTGGTGACAGCCAGTGGTGACAGTGATGTTCATGTCTACTCCCAGAATTCCCTTATTATCCACTTCTCCATAAAGGCCTGAATTTGGGTTTGGCTTTACCACTGACCATAGAGAAGAAAAGTGGCATGACAACCAGGATTTGGTCTGGCACACAAGCTAGGCCATGGTCCAACTACTGTTGAACAGAAACATCAGACAAGGCTATTTGTGACCGTGATGAAGAAAAACAAAAATAAGACTACTTGTTAGTCATGGAAGAATAATGACAAAAAACAGAAACGCTGTTTGGGAAAATAAATAAATAAAAAAGCCCAAACTGTTACCGGCACCCTGGGTTCTTGCAATCTCCCAGGATAGAAATCAAGGGAGATCACCAGACACAGAAAGAGCCAAAAGGTTTTTTGGGCTTATGCACAAGGAAACCAGCCCCATGAAAGGAAAGAGATGGGTGGACATCTCTGAGCCTGATTGTTCATGTGGAGCCAAAGGGGACGTTTTATGGTCCCCTGTAACCGTATTCTTATGGTCAGCACCCTAGGGCCTTTCATGTTGATTAGCCTCCCTAGGGCGGGTGTGCTCCAGGATCTTAACCAAGTATTAGGAGCTGGCTCCTGCATGTTCAATCACACTGAAGACAGTAGAAAGTGCCTTCCTGTCTCAAAACCTCCATAATTCATTACTAATATGCATAACTGTTTACAAATTACCGCTTTAAATTTACTTTGTGCTTCTTTACTTCTAGATTAGAATTATAAAGCTATCCAATCATAGAATTATCCCAACTTCTTGAAAACATCAATCCCACAAAAGCTTAAAACATAAATTAAGATGAAGTCTTTTAAGACACACCCTTCAAGAGACACCCCCACACTTCTTTCCAGGTGTGCATTCTCCCTCATTGAACAAAGCAAGGAAACCAATTTTATTCAACCAAAGTCATGTTTCTGGTGGTCTTTGTAAGGACACAGGTCGCATGTCCTTCCCTGCACTTAAATACTTAGATTTAATAAATTTAGTAAAAAAACATTCATTTCAGGACTGGTGCGTGCACAGCATCATTCTAGGTGTAAATGATTTAGACCAGGTCCTTGACCTCAGTGGCAGATACAGACCTATCTATTGAACAAATCTAAGTGAAACGAATACTGAAATTTCATTTAGTCAACCAGCATTCATTGAACATCCAATATACCCCAGGTACTAAGCTATAGTCTAATTATTACCAACATGGTATGTGATTAAAGAGTTGGTAGTTTATTTGATATAGTCCTTGAGGACTAGGAAGATTTTAACAGAAGGAAAAAAATACATAAGATTATAAAGCGAGAAAAGTGTGTTTGGGGATGATAATGAAGAGTTTAATGTCATAGATGGGGAATTGTAATGATAAGACATGAAGGTCAAGAACACTGCTTAGGAGATCATTTTTAACATCCATTTGAATGATGAAAAAAGCTGAATTTAAGTTGTTGCATTGAAAATAGAAATAAACATATATGGGAAAGTAGTTAAGTCCTATGCTCATTACTGAAGGAGATTCAGATATAAATAAATGCATTATCTTTGACATCAAGTTGTTCCTCGTCTAAGACAGGGGTTAGATAAGACATTGACAGTTTTTATTATGTTGCGAGTGGCAAATGTTACAAAAAATATTCAAAGAGGGAAGATTTTGTTTAGAATATCTCAGAGTCCCTTAAATCATAGCACGTGTGTCACTTTCTCCAGTGATTACAAATCTTACTTTAAAGGAGTGAACCATCAAGACCTCCCAAATTGGATGGACATCCCTAAATAGGTATGACCCTACAAGGCACACTACCTGAAGTCACACAGATTTTCTTTACAGGCCTCTAATGGCAATTCTCATGCAGACTACTTAGGAGACCCAAACTATCACCTTAAATACCATCTCCAGATAAAGACAAAGGAGATAATGTGGGGGACGGGGGTGGGAGGTGAGGAGGGGTGCAGTTATGAGAGGTTACCAGAAAAAAAACAAAGTAAACAGGGCTAAGGTTGTTAATGTCCCCTAGAAAAGGGTAACTTTTACCCAGTTTTCAGAACTTTTCCAATGTATGATGTTTCTTAAAAAAATAAGTAGCTCAAGATACTCTTTATGCCAAAGAGGCATATTTTGCAGTGGCAAATTCTGCTGCCCTACACATGGAATTCACTATGTCTCTTATGTCTCCCTTATGTTCTAATTCTATTAATTGTCAAATCATGAGGATTCTATATATTATATAGTTCTTAAGTCATTCCCACTATTCTTTGATCACTATTATCCACTGTCCTAATGGGAGTCCTTCTCTATCTAAATGCTCTTTTTCAGGTGAGTCCTGAGATAAAAGCAGAGATTACAGCACTAGAATTCAGTTGGGATTTTTTTTTTTTATATATAACATAAAGTAGTCAAAGTGAGTGAGCTAGAAATGCCAGACAGTGTTCATCTAAAGTTACGAGTCAGAACTCTTTTATATGTGTGTGCATGTATATGTGTATGTATATTTCTGGCACCAAATCCACAAGATAACAGTGTAGTCATAATTGAGAGATGGGACATCAACCAGAAGATAAAGATAAGTTGAATTTCATTGTTCCATTAATTCATTCATGAAAAGTTCATTGTACACTTCCTAAGTATTAGACAATGGGAATTCAGTGGTAGATTGATTTATTGATGGCTATGGTCTTTAAAATGGAATATAATAGAAGCGGTTGCTCATCTGTGCATACCTCAATTACTAGAGGATTGTGTTCCTGAGAACAAAAAGAAGAGGTTCTATGGAAAGTAACCTCACAGGATGATCTGATCCTAAAGGTCCTTGTGGGTAGTCACACCTCAAACATAAAACTTTTCGGTAAGAGGTTTATTTTTGCTTTAAGCAAGCCCTGTTCATTGTTTCTGTTCATCTAAGTTAACACACCTTTGAAATAAACTGTAACCACCTTCAAGAGAGCACATAATCTCATTAACTATACTGTAATCCAATCATTGCCATGCTTTCTCCCACCTCCATGTAATCTTCCTTAGTTCCCTCCTTAATTTCAAATGCATTGAAGTAGTTGCAAAACTGTTATTTGAAGCATTTGAGATCTTGCTTCCCGGCATATGTTATTAGTTTGGCTTAAATAAATTCATAAAAATTTTCCACAGGTTTGGATGTTTCTTACATTGACATTCTTGATAAAATCCACTTTCCGTGACCATTTTATGTGATTTTTGCTGGATGTTTTCTATTTACCCTAAATACCCTTCATCCACCTTCTCTATCATGCTTTATGCTCCAGGAGTCTGACCGTTATAGATAATATCAGGCCTCCTTGCTATTTATTTTCTAGTAAAGTTTAGTTAAATAGGTACCAGCATGAATTCACAAGAAGAAAGATATTTATTCCCCGCATCCTTTCCCTGCTAGATCTCCTGTATATCACTATCCATGTAGCTCTCTCTCTGAATTCTGGTAACTGCTTTCTACTCATGGCCCTAGCCTGAGAGTAATGATCTTATTCTGTGATTACTTCTATTACCTCCCAAACTGTCACTGTTGGGAGTGGTCTAAGTCCCTCTTTGCCCCAGTGGCCCTAGGGGCCTCGATCTTTTCCGCCAACACAGTAAAGAATTACAGATCAGCGAAGATTAAAGAAAGTAGGATTTATTGAAGTATTTTTCAAGAGAGACAAGGCTACACTAGAGAGGGCTGTAGCATCACAGGTCGGGAGATCTGTCTTATATTTGGGCCGTGATAGATGTTTACAAGGGTGGTACTAGCTGATTGAGGTCATTTTTATTGACAGTTGGCTGTTATATAACCTATTGTTAACTGCACATGTTCCATCCCAGAATTCAGTCTGTTATAATTAAGTTCATGAACTTCTGGGAATATGCATGACATTATAATGATGATATAATGAGGCTGAGGTGAAAAGGTCAGAGTACTCCTTACTACACAAGCGTTTGTGGCTGGCCTAAACCGGTTGCTATGCTATGATCGTTTATTTCCTTGTACCCCAGGATGTAGGAGTGTTGTTATTTGAAAAATGAGTTTTTCTCTGGGAGGGGCTGGGGGTGGCCTCTTGGCTTGGGCTATAAGTGTTGTCATTCCTCTGGTTGCAGAGCTAAGCCTTCTCTCCCATCGCTCATGGCTACTTAACTACCTAACAAAACCTTTGAAAATAATTATTTTTAAAATCCACCAAAATAACCCAGTTTAAATTTGTCATCAGTTTCATTCTGAGACCCAGAGTGCTACAGGTTTAGAATTCGCATGTTTTTCAACTAAGTTTTAAGTTTTCATTATGCAGTTCTAGACTATTATTCTTGACTGTGTATTCTTTTAATATTTCTTAAACTTGATATCTGTTTCGTTTTACTTTTCTTCAGATTACGTGTGATGAATGAATGTATGTAACTTAAGGGTATATGATTAGAAATAATATTCATCATTTCTTAGATGGATAGTCCAATTGTCTCCTGTTTTTCAACCTCTTGGTATCCCAAATCTAATTCATCTTCAACAGTACTGCCAGAGTAATCTAAAACATGAATAATTGCAAACCAGGAAAATCTAAGTTCCACTCTGAGCTTTCTTCAAGGGATAGTTTTATTTTACCATTTTAAACGTCCTTACGTAATTTCAAGCACAACGAATATCTAAGTATTACTATAAATTCTAGAAATTAGTATGTACTCAAAACAAAAAGGAATTCAAATAAACTCAATTACATTCTTTCTCTGATGAAGGTACTGAAAAAGAGACAAGTTTAATAACTTGCCTAACATTACAAAAGTAATCAATAAAATAATCTTATGCACTCTTTACTATAGAACTGGAAGTATTTTTCAAATCTGAAATGCAAATGTAGCATCCATAGAAATATTACTTCATTAGCTCTTTTCCTTCATCCTAATGAAAACTTACTTTGTAAAGGCTAATAATCCTGGGACTACAATATCAAAGCAATTAGAAATTTACTCATAGATTAATGATTATTCCTTTGGGTTATATAACACAAATTATATATTGATGTAGTGTCTATGTGATGCAGGTCATTATTTTGCATATTTTTTAAAAGTTTATAATTATGTTGCCAATGTAATTATAATTTTCTTAGATTTTAGCAGAAGTATTCAATAACATTTAATCTTCATAAACCTCAAATGGAAATTTTTTAAATTCTCATTTTACAAATAAGTACTTAGAGACTCACAGAAACCAAGTGACTGGTTTACAGACACAGAAAAATAGAGGTAAAGTTTGCATTAAACTACAGCTCTTCTTGAGACTAAAAGCCAGGGATATTTCAGGAGTTCCTCCTGACTCTACAAATTCTTATTTTCTGTACCAAGAAGAATGACCCTGAGTTGCATAGGCCCAGGACTTCAAATCCATCATAAAATTGGATACTAAAGTGCCATTGAGAGTGGAGCTACAAAAAAGAAGGGATAGAAAGCTTTTCAAAAGCCACAGATAAAGGAAGTCAGCAGGGGAATCAGCTGAAAAACAAAGACAGTTGGCTCTTTATGTCAGCTCAAGCCTGCAGCGCTGCAGGAGTAGGAGGAGGACATGAATCAGAAGAAAAGAAGCCAAAAAAAAAAAATCCGAAAAGGGAAAAATTCAGTTTCTAGTTTTCAGACTTCATTTCAGGAAAACTATGCAAATGTTTTGAATTTAATTCAAGAAACATATTCATAAAGTAGTTATTCTTTTTATGTATATAAATATAGAGCAAGAAATAAAACAAATGGCCAAATATTGTAACAGTCTTATGAATATTATCAATACATTTATAACATATTTGAAGTATGCCACTTGTACTAATTTGCTTTCTCATTTTTTACAGTTTGGATAGCTCAAGATTTTCCAAATTTTTAAATTCTGATTCCCTTTTGATTAACAGTCCTTTTTAATGTCATTTCTCTCTTCTCATATTATACCGTAAGCAGTCAGGATGAGACAAGTCACAGCAGTTCCTTTTACCCAATACAGCATGTCTGGCTATCAAGGAAAATTGCACAGCATATCAAAAGGCAAAAAACGCAATTTGAAGAGCTAGAGAAGCATCTAAATCAGACATGGCAGAGATGTTGAAGAACACCAATCTCCCCAATTTCATAAAAGAAACTGTACATATAATGATTATATGCATATTTATAATACTTCAGAATATTGGAGTAGTTGTATATAAGTAGAATTATGAATGATTTTATTTTCTTTATTGCATTCTATTATGAAAGTATAATTCTATTACAATGAGTAGAAAAACCATAATGTAGTATAACAGCCTAGTAAAAAACAACTTCTTGACATTAAAAAAGAATGAATGTGTCAATAAAATTCCTGTTTTATTAACTACTATAAAAATTTCTTGTAACATTTTAACACATTAACAAAGTCACTAAAATGCTCAAAACTAATAAAAGTAGAATAAAAACTGCAAGTGTAATTTCACTTTATGATACTAAGAACAAGAATAAAATGCTAAAGCTATTTATAGAGTGAAGATTCATTAAAAATATGAAGATAATAAATGCCAGTATTCCTACTAAAGGAGAAAAAAGGAAAGATGCATTACTGCTAAATAGGAAAACATTCTTTCTGTTTGATACTACAGAACATTATTTGTTTAGGCATATATAAAAATATTTACATATCTAGACATCTTTGAAGTTTTGGGGTTCCTTCATCAGAATTTACTTGGAAAAACATTAAATTGGCAAAGATAAATTTTAGGTATAATACAGAATGAGAACTATTATAAATTATTCAAAAGAAAAAAGAAAAATATTGTGTTCACTGATGACCTCTGTTAGTCTAGAAATGTTTTCCTGGCTCTCCAAATGTATGTTTTATATATCAATGGATATAGAGGTCCTTCTTTAGGATTGTTTGAGTGCCTCCAAAATGTGACAGAATTCTTTCCTTTAGCAAGATTAAAAAATAAGTAAAGTTTTTCTTAAAACCCTACAAAATAATGAATGAATTGGTGTGAGATTTAAGTGTAGAAATGTTACAACAAACTTCCTGGGGACCTAGAATTTTGGTTTCTAATAAATCTATTATTTTAAACCACATTTTAGCATCTCCACACACAACTTATGGTTTCAATGGGTTGGCGACTAAACTTAGAGTTAAGTAGTTCTTGTCAAAATTATGGTAAAGCCACGGCAGTCTTAGTAACAGTCTCAATGGTGAAACAAAGAAAATTCCATTTTCAAAAACATTTTATGACTATGTATTGGTTTGTAAAATTAAGCCCTCTCTGTCCCTATTCTCTTACATTCAAAGATTCTTTGATAATCAACTCTCTCAAATAATGCTCATTAGTTTACTTATTCATTCACTCAAAGAATATTTATATTCATTAGAAAACCCTTTTTAAAAAGTTAAGTTGGTTATTTAAAATAAAATAAATCTGTATAAAGATTTTCATAAACTCCAAAGGGTCACCTCTACAAACACCAAAATGTTTCACTCTGAAGCCACCTAAAAAATAGATTGTTTTGTTGCCAAGGAACAAATCCTAACTCTACCTTCTCCAACTAGTGAAAGTTTATTGAAGTAAGAAATTTACGCTGTTTTATGGGCAGCTGACTCTGTATTCTGTCCTAAAGATACACATTCACAGTTCCTAATCTGCAAGTCCAAAAACCAAAGATTTTGAAACTCGTTTCATGGATTGCCATGAAACAAAATTACATGGAACTATTTATGGTTTTTATCCCACTTATTGTGACTATTCATAATTTTTATTACACTATTTATGTGCTTGATTATAAGATAACATCCCATAACTACATGGGGTGTTATATAATATGTAGTTTATGCCCCTTCTTGAAACCTTATAAATCCAGAAAATTAAATTTAAAACTATCTCCCTCTAAGGGTTTCAAATAAGAGATTGTGAACTTGTATAAGAAAGAACTCTATTTTTCAGATTAGTTTCATGTTAAGAAAAATATCTTTAAAATATTGACATGATTATATTTTCTTTGTAATAATATTAAATATTCTTTTAGCTACAGCTTTCTGTCTAAACATTTTAATATCGATGCTATGTAACTCAGAGCTACATTGAAAGCATAGATAATTCTTCAATAACAGTTACTATAGGGTTATCTTAACAAAGTTATGACAAGAGGACACAGATGATTTTTCACGGTTTTTTGTCTATTATTCTCTGGTAAATATATTTCCCCTTTATGAATTTCCTATTTAGTTGACTGTGTTGGGGAAAGGGAAGAATTCCCCCTTTCTACCCATCTTTACTTCTTATGGTTGGATCAATAATAAATTAATAAAATTGACAGAGGAGAAAGAAAATTAATACATGAGCATGGGAGAATCACAATATGATAGTCAGATCATAAAATGAGGCTCAAAGAAATGATGGAACCAGGCACCTTTTTAAATTTTTTTAAACAAAGAAACGATAAATTTATGAGAAATTGACAGGACAAAGAAAGTGCTTATTAAAAAGGAATCTAAATAAGGTTTGGCTATTCATTAGTGAGGAATCTAAACAAAGTTTGGGCATGGGTAGTAAATTAATAAAGGAGTTGCGAGGTTTGTTTATACACATGTTTTTTACTTTAAATTTTATGATTCTTGTGATAAGGTTGCCTCTTAGCTCTTCAGGAGCACCTATCATGGAGATTTATTTCCAGCTTTTAGGGCACAGAGGAGAATGAGGCTGCTCCTCTTGCTGCTCCTCTTGCTGCTCCTCTTGCTTCTCAGGTGATTGATTTTTAGTTCAAAATAATCAATATGACATTAAGGAATACCTTGGGACAGTCTGCCCTGGGGCCCAACAACTGGAAACAATTGCATTTGTTTTGTTTTGTTTTTTTTATCCTTGCAGGTACAAAGAAAAAGGGTCTAGAATTCAGTGCTGATTTATAGAGAATAGCTTTAAAATAATTTTCCCTAGGTTATTATTAGTTTTTAGTAACTTAATCATTTCTGAGAAATATACATTAAAGGAGAATTCTAAAAGGAATTTAAAAATATGATTCATATTTAATTTTAAACTGTTATATAGTAAGAGTTTTAGAATGGGAACTGTTTGGCCTCAGTTTTGACTATGCCACCAGGGCAATAAATATCAGCATACAAAAATAAATGTGAGATGGAGAAAGGATGACAAAGAGCTTTGTTGGTGGTTTCGAGAGAAGGCTGTTGTGTTAGGATTAACATGCCCTGCCAGAATTAGTCCAAGTCTCTCTGATTGCAAAGAGAATTCCCTTCATCTTTACAAAGAGCACGAGGAGGAATCTGCTTCATTTTATTTGAATGCCTTTATTCACTTCTATGGTATGAGAAAGTCAAGGAGATGGAGAGGCACACTGATGAAGAAGTGTCTCTAGAGAGCTGTGGCTGTGCTCTACGTTTCCATATGTGAAAGAGTGAGAGGAGGCTGCATTCTGTCCCCATGATTAGTAAGGGAGCTTCCAGGGATCCTTAGATAACTTTGGAATATGTTTTTAGCAGTAAGGATCACAAGGAATCAATGCCTCATCCATGTCTCAGTAAGCTAAAATTTACTGCGGATTGGATCTGACACCAGCCATGGGAAACCTACAGAGGCAGATGGAAGACCTTCAGGAACTTTGGTGGTAGTTTCCTGATAAATCTGTGATATTAGTATTACTCTGCCAGAATTGGTGAAGCAAAGCCTACAATCAGAAAGCCGGAACTCCCAAATTTGTGGGCTATGTGCTTCTTAATATGTACTAAGTATGAAAAAAAAAAATTCTAATCTTGGAGTAAGATAAAGTATAAAAAATTTATGTAACTTACTATTCAAAAGCATGTTCTGTTTAAGTGCAGTGACAGATCTTTTAGTGGCAAGAGACAGTTAGGAAAAGAGATATTACACTGGTACCACTGGAGCAAGTTAGACCCTAAAACATTTGCAAGTTTGAGAAGATAATTTATCATCAAAGAGGACCTTCAAAAATGTTAACTTTCATGACCTTTATGAATACCTATATTCAGATATATTTTTTCAATTCCCAACTTTTACCAGAATGACCCTCTTACTCTCCCTCTTTCCCCAAGAATTCTGTTACTTGTGCAAATGCTCACTTACCAAGCCAACCATCTTCTTAATGTTTACCATTTCTTCCTTTAGAAATAATATTCATCATATCATGCAATTAATAGTAAACCGGACAAGTTATGAATAAGAAAACATTTTTAAGATACAGCCTCAGGGCAGTTACACAGGATTTTTAGGTAGCTAGGTAACCACCCTAAGCTCCACCAAAGTTGTAAATAAAATTTCATCAGAATTAAAATTTGCAAGTCAAACTTTAAAAATAATTGAATCTGTCTCTGTACATATTTTTCCCTCTGCCTAGAATGGCCTCTCCACACACCACCCACCACTTAAGCACCCTTTGCCTCTCACATCAACTTCTACCTATAATTAACTAACTCCTACTTGGTCCTTCAGATTTAGCTTAACGTTTTCCAAAACCTCCTGGGTCTGCTTTAAGTGGCCCATGTAACGATTCTAATACATTTTCTGCTAAGTAAAATTTATTACCCTGTGGCTCTGGATATACTCTCTCTTACTAGATATACACTCTGTGAAGGAAGACAATGTGTATGTTTGTTATTATGCCCTCAGAATCCCATACAATGCCTGGCTAGAATAGCTTCTCAATCTATATTTGTCAAAAGAATAAATCAATTAAGTTAAAGATGAAAGAACTGATTACCCTAGAATAGAACAAACTTTACTTGTAAAACTAAAGAATAATAATGCTATCTCATGGGATTGTTAAAAAGATTCAATGACAACCGAAGTGTCTTACGATAGATGATTGGCTAAAGAAGCTGTGGTACATATATACAATGGAATATTCCTCATCCATAAGAAGAGATGAAATACTGCCATTTGAAACAACATGGATGGACCTCGAGTTAATCATGCTCAGCGAAATAAGCCAAACAGAAAAAGTTGAAAATCACATATCACTTATATGTGGGATATAAACCTAAAAGCAACAAATGAACAGGACAAACAAACAGAGACTCAGGGAAATGGACAATGGACTAGTAGTTACCACAGGGTAGAGGATGGGGGAGGAGGGGAGAGGTGGATGGGGTAAAGGGAGTCAAATATAGTGGGGTAGGGGGAGGGCGAAGTGGGTAAAGGGGATCAAATACATGGTAGCTGAAGGAAACTGGACTTTGGGTAAACACAATAGAATATACAGATGTCAAATTATAATGTATATCTGAAAATTATATAATTGTATTAACCAATGTTACCCCAATAAATAATAAAAAAAAAAAATTAAATGAGTAATATATATGTAAAGTGCTTAGAGCATTGTGTGACACTTAGTAAAGTATGTATTTATATTTTGTATAAATATATGTATTTATATTTGCCCTTATATAAATATTATGTATTTATATTTGCCCTTATTAATAGTAAATTTAGTGACAGGGCACATTAAGGATCATTCCAATTTTCAGATTTAAACACGGGAACCCAAATGCTAGACTTGAGGATGCCTGAGGGTAAACTGAGGAAAGTAGAGGTATAAGCATTACCTGTGTTTCACTTCTGTAATGCTGACATCAAACTGTTTCCAAAACGGCTTTTGATCCCATTAGTGGAAGATTAATGCGGACAACCATGATAATGTTTTGACATTAATGAGTATAATAATATATTACACAAAACATATAAATATATATATATATATATATAAAGTATATATAGGCCCAGTCCAAACAGAAACAGTAGTTTCATGATTTGGGACTGATAATCTGTGTCTTATATTTTGTTTAAGTAACTAAATGATTACATTAGAAAAAATATAAATTGTGAACCAAAAGGCAAAGACAGTGTCCCACTTATTGTTGTATTTGGAATCCAGAAGTTAATGCACATAAGCATAGTTGGGTGTAGTTAATGTAAATCTGTCGTTATTTCCAAAAGATGATTGTATTTTGTTTCTTAGCAAACTACTTTTTTCAAGCACATCTGAATTTATCCTTATTTATTTTATTTGCCCACTAAAAATGAAACTTAACAAATTCCTTCCCCTGTCCCCAAAGTTTTGCTGAAATGAGTCTTTGGGAAAGAACAAGGGAAAAAGATACAGTCATAGACTATTCTTTCCTCCGCATGGATACTAGCAGACCTTCTGACCATCCACATGTATGTATGGCCTTCTCAGGTGTAAAATTAAACACTAGAAGAAACAGCTATTTTGGTTAGCAAACACAAATTTCTTCAATTATCTTTTCATTTATCTACCGGCAGTTTAGCATTACTGTAAATGATATTAGTTCTCAAATGAATTGATTCAGGGAAGATAAAAAGTTTATCAAAATACATAGTTTATATTATTTTTTACTTGTCAAATGGTAGCCATAATAAAATTTAAATAGGAATGTTTTCAGAGACCTGAATTTTTAAAAGAATAAGTCACAGTTCTACCACCTAAATGTTATTTGGGTAACAAAATTCATTTTACTAGCTACACCACTATGTAGTTTTCTTTTCTCCTTGGTCAATATTTTTATAATATACAACATAAAATGCATATCGTATTACATTTGTCTAAACTTCTGGATTCTGGTGACAACCTGAGCATGCCATCTAAAGAATGGATTGCATTTCCCCCTACAGATTCTCCTACAGATATTTGTTGTTGACTAAACAGGTATTTGTTAATTATGTTCTTTGTTTTTTATTCTTTTTGTTTTCAGTATTAAACACCAAGAAATATTCATGGTTATCTGCTGTTGAAAATATAACATTGTGTTGAAAGAATGAACTATAAAATGCATGTATTCATACACAATACAAAAAGATACACGATGTCTCCTTGTTGCAAAGACTGATATTTAGGGGGAAAAGTATACTTCCATAGCATTATAATAGATGTTAACTTGATAGTGGAATAGGTGGGACAATGCATTAGCAGCATGCTAGAGAAGAAAATTTAGGGGCAGAAAAAATTGAAATCTAATTAAACATTCCAGTTTGACCTCCCTCTACAGAACTGAGAATAATTTTAAGAGAGCTAGCTCTAACCAGAATTTCCATTTTACCTTCATAAAATCACCATCTTGTAATACAAAAGCTTTTAAAATAATCAGATAAAAGACTTTTTAATGGAATATGAAAAATTTCTGAGCATTTTTGTTATATTATTGCTTTTTTTTTTTCCTCCCAATGCATATAACTTCCCTCTACCAGATTTGGCTACTAGGTATCTATTCATGTGTGACTAAGGCTTTCAAAAAACATTTTTCAAAATGAAGGTACATTAACTTTTAATGAAAATATTATTCTTTCTTTGTTAGGAGATATCTATTTACCAAGATAGTTTGCCCTTGGATAAATTTCTTTTCTTTCTTATTCTCTCTGGCTGTCCTTGCTACCTTTGTTTTCAATTCTTCATAAATTCTTGCTAACCACAGAACTAATATAATATTGATTTTTTTGAAGTTGTGTTTTGTTGGAAATTAGAAGCAGTTTTCAGATCAACCATGTACTAATTTTCAAACTGCAAGGCTTTGAACAAGATAAATTTTGAACATGATGAAATATCTAGAAAAAAGTTTTGAAACTTTCCAGTAAATATAGTAACAAATTCATAGGCAAGGTTGCCAAACATTGCAAATACTTCGAAGACAAGCTAGAAAATGGAAATTATTGAATTTTTTTCACATCAATAATTAATGGGAAGAAGTAGTGGTAACAGATACAGTCAATAGTTCCAGAAGAATCTGAGATTTACTCCATTTCAGGACACTATTCTCAAAGATATCTCTTATCACAAAATGATTCCCTCATGCTTCCTTACATATTCTCCTTGGATCTCCATCCTTGGCCTTTAAAATACCCCTTCATTCATCATTTATTCTGTACATATAAATTTTAAAAGACTTCTCCAATAAGTGATAAATAAAATGCACCCAAGGGGAGGACATTTCTTCCCTTCAATATAGAAATGGTAGATCCAGTGCTTGGCTATTTTCATCAACACATTTTTTTCCCATTTAGATTTAAGGAAGCAACTCAGTTTAAGAAATTAGAATGTGTGTTTTCTGGAGTTAGGTAAGTTTATTTTTTTCCTAAAGTAAAATCGAAGACCTATATATCTTGTATTTGTCACAATAGTTGAAACTCACAAATCAAGCTAACAAACTGTTTATCCTCCTATTTGAATAAATATTCTCTCATAACATTTTTGAAGACCACATTCAAACTTAGAATTCTCAAACTCCTTAGAGTTCTGCATTCAAAATGGTCACAAGAGAAAATCTGACTGTCATGTGTTGGCCTTTGAACCACTAACTTTTTTTCTGTCTATTCTACTTCGCATTAAACAAATGAACAAGCAAACAAAAGACTCTTCCACATGTATATATAGCTATCCTCACTTGAGCATCCAAACTCTAGCTAAAGACCCTCATAAAGCCGTACTTAAGCCCTGAAGCGCATATGCTGCAATGTGTTCAGACTTTGGGGGAAGGAGACTCCAGTAAGTTCTAGATGCAGGACAAAGCCCATGTGGGCTGGGAATAGTAGTTATCTGATTCCATAGTGTACTTCAAAGTGGAGCATGAAATGTCGCATCTTTGAATCTCTTGGACTCCTTGTTCCATGGGAAGAGGCATGGCCAGAGGAGAACTAAAGCAGCCTTCTAAAGTTTAGGATTCAGGGAAGGGATCCCTTTTGTCTAAGAGTAATATTGCAAAATGACCTTGATTTAAATGTCTTTTAATTTGCTAAACAGCATGGTGTGAGAGTGCTGGTCTTTTCACTTTATAGATTCTGCAAGAAGTAGTAAGATGTTAGCAGTCAAATTAATGAGGCTAGTTTATTACTTGCCAAAAGAGTCTTCCATTCAGCATAAAAAATATCCAAAAATTGCTTTTATCTACACAGGAAAGGAGTCAGACAGGTTAATGGTATATTAAACTACAAATTCATTGACATTTCTAGCAGTTGCTTAGACATAAACCTGAGAATAGATATGTTTTTTGTCTCTAAAATTTATTTTTCATATAAGAAAGAACTACTTTCAACTTTACTGAATGTCAAGAACAGAGAGTTGTTTGATTTTAAATAATGGAAAATTAAAATCTATTTCTCTGAAGTTTTTAGCATTTTGCATTTCTTTAAACTAAGTGGTACATGTAATTCATAAAGTCCTGTGCTATTATGAAAATACTATGCTTATTTTATTGATAAGTTTAGGATAAAATATCATTCGTAAATTGTTAGATGGAAATAAAATGTTATTCAAGCATTTGAAAGCTAATTTTGGAGAAAAGCTTAAATGTGGGAGTAAATAATACAGATCTGTAATAATTGCTAATGCGTTTAAATGATTTAGCACTGAGAATTATTGGAATAAGAGTATTTTAAGTTGTCCATTAGATATTTAAATAGTTTTCAGACTAGTGACAGTTTAAAATTCTACTTGCCAAGGATGTGCCTAAAGTTCTCATTTCTCTATCCCCAAATTAGAATGCATCTCTAGGTTTCACACTAAATACCAACTTCTTTGAAAATCATCAATCTTTTCACAGTACTTTTAGATATAAAGATTATAAAGGTGGCATAGAATCATTTGAGACAGAAGACTTATTTCTGACAACTAAAAGTTTACTTGAAAATCAGTCAAATATTCTTTAGAAAGTTAACCTCAGAGGTTCATGAAAAGTTTGAACAACATAAAGTTTTCAGTTTTAGAGTTTTAGTCGTTTTGAGACTTAAATCTCCCAGTTTGAGACCTTTGACATAGTGTTTTTGAGTTAAAGGGAGTCAAGAAAATGTGAAATCAAACCAGTGATAAAAACAAAAAGACATCATTGTTTATAACAACTACCTCAAAAGAGGTATTGTGGGGATGAACAGTAGTTTACAGCATCTTTACTGAGTATACTTAATGCCAAATTCCTGTTTTTTTTGCCACATCCTTATTTTTCAACCCGCCTCATTTTTTTATTTTTCAAATATACAGTCCATTGGTTAGACATTTCCTGACCTATTTTTTCTTACACTTTCTTACAGCTTTTGTGCCCAAGAACCCCCACATCCCTTTCTCCAATTTCCCTTTCTCTCACTTTTGCTCCTTGTTTCTTTGAGCCAAAACATTTTGATTAAAATATAAATAAATAAAATATGTGGAAAGTTTTATTTAAATAAATCCTCTATCAGATGTGCATAATCTAGTGCCTGTCAGTGTTTAAGACATTTTTCCCTGTTTTCTGGCAAGATACTGGTCGTCTCCTCCTCCTCCTCCTCCTCCTCCTCCTCCTCCTTCTTCTTCTTCCTCTTTTTCAATTTCAAAATGATGAGCATGTATTAGGTCAGCTAATTATAATTTTTAAAATAGCAATCTCAAAATCTATAATAGCTCAAACATGATTAATGTTTATTTCTTTAAAGTTCAAAACAGGTTTTCCAGATAGGCAAGTGGCTCCTCTCCATTTAGAGGGTAATTTGAGCATCTCGGGTTATTCCAACTCATGGCTCTGCTATCTTTTTTAATTGGCCTCCAATTCACAGTGCCAATCTAAGTTAAGTCACTAAGGAGAAGAGTATGGAGATTATACATTAAGAGATTTTTGTAGACCAGACCAGGAGGGAGCTCACATTACTTCTACTGGCTAAAACTCAGTCACATGGCCACATCTTTCTGCAAAGGAGACTGAGCCATATAATATAGCTGTGAGCCCAACAAGAAGAGAAAATGAGTTTAATTTTATAGGAAGTATAACTGATACTTACAGAAAGCTATAAGATAATTTAAAAGTTAATAGACAGTTATTAAATTAAAGTGATTTCCTACCTTCTATTTTATAATGGTCTAATATTTTTCCTAAGTATAATTGGAAACATTAAAGAAAAGTACTGATCATGAAAGTCATGACCACACTGTAAATCTGATGACTTGAAAATTAATTGAATTCATGATCGAAAACAGAAAATAGCAAAGGTTGGGTTAGAAAAAGTTTCTAGATAATTGTTAGTTCTTTAAAACGGAAGTAGAACAGTTTGTACATCTTTTATTTTATTTTACTTTTTTTAAATGTGAAAATGAGGTTCAGTATTATCAAAAATCCAGCCCATAAAGTTTAAAGTGTAGTCAGCATATGGTGTGGGACCTCAGAGAAGAGTAGTTAAAAAGTATTACCAGCATCCTTTCAAGGAAATCCAGCCTTTTTACAGAGACAAGCAGGCCAGTGGGTTAATAATAGCAAATACTACTGAAAGTAAGATCGAAGAGTGATTACCTAGCTGCTACTAAATAACGAGAGCAGAGTCACTTTGGATGACTGCGTATACTGTACACAGAACAAAAGCCTTGACCAAGGGAAAGTGCTGCTTGAAATCCTTTTACTCCAGTCTGTGCCAGGGACAGGGCTGACTCAGCGAGCAGGCAGGGGAGCATTCACCACTTTGCACTAATACCTGCGATGTGTGAGAATGCCTGTTTTTTATAGCCTTACCAACTAAATGTTGTCAAACTTCTAATTTTTTCAGTTAAGAAAAAGTTTCCCAGAGAAGTACAGATTTGCATTTTTCTTATTATGAGCAAAGTTAAAAATCTTCCTTTATGTCTAAGGACCACTTTGTATCATTATTATTTCATTGTCCTTTCACTTTTTCTACTTCTCTCATGTTTTGATGTTTCTTCCTTCATGTTAAACATTTACTTATGTATTATAATTTGTAGACTTTCAGTTGCGATATTATAAATATCTTCCCCTAAATTATCACTTGTCTTTAATTTGCTTATGGTGATTTTTTGCCATGAAAAAAAAGTTTTGTTTACATGTCATAAAATTTATTTATTTATTTATTTACACATGATAAAGCTTTATTGGGAAGTGCAATTCCAGGACAGCAAAAAGTAAGAGAAAAAAGGTGAATGAGGCACAGAAGATGGGAAGCAAATTCAAGCTGTTGTATTATCGAGTGTTGGAATTGAAATGTGTCTCTCAAAAAAGTGGTTACTTACTACACTTATTGTGGTAATAATATCTTAAAGTATATAAATATCCAATCACTATGTTGTACACCTGAAACTAATATAATATTCTATACCAACTATATTTTAATAAAAATTTCTAAAAACAAAACAAAATACAACAAAAAGAAATGCTGAAGTCCTAATACCTGGTACCTATGAATGCAACCTTATTTGGAGACAAGGTCTTTGCAGATATAACAAGTTAAGAAGAAGTTTTACTGGATTAGGATGAGTCTTAAATCCAATATGTTTGAGGGTCCTTAGAAAGAGAAGAGACACACAGAAACATAGTCACAGTGGGGAGAAGTCCATGTGAAGAGAGAAGCAGAGGTTAGAGTGATTCTGTCACAATGTAAGAAACACCTAGTGGCAACCAAATGCAAAAAGAGGGAAGGACGGATCCTCTCCAGAGCCTTGTCAAAGGTAGCACGGCCCTGCAAACAACTTGATTTTGGACTTCTGGCTTCTGAAACCACAATAAAATAAATTTCTATTGCATTAAGCCACCTAGTTTGTGATACTTTTTACGGCAGCCCTAGAAAACTATCACATCAAAGCAGCCACAGCTGCATTAATAAATGCAGCCAGTGGGTTGGGTACATAAAGTAACTTCTGTATGAGATTTATAGAAGAACCATGCCTTGGAACACTCCTTTGGGATGAGGGGCATAGAGATATTTAGCTGGAGGCTTCTTCCTTTCTCCTGTACCTCATGGGTCAGGTCTGCTTGACGGGTATTAATGCTGATGTATACTGGCTTGTATTAATTGGCTTGTCCAGGCATCCACTGGAGTAGCCAGACTGTAAACTTCCAATTTGGTGCTTCCACTGAGCCCCAATAAGAATAGCCATTATCCCTCAATGGGTCCAGCTAAGACCATAGAAGACTGAAGGTTTTTACCCCTCCCCAGTCTTAGTGAGATATAATTGGCAGATAATATGTGTTAAGTTAAAGGTGCACAATGCGACAATGATCTGATATATTTATATACAGTAGTCCCCCTCATCTGAAGTTTCATCTTCTGAGGCTTCAGTTGCCCAGGGCCAATCACAGTCCAAAACTATGAAGTGGAAAAATGCAGAAATAAACAATTCATAAGTTTTAAATTGTGCGCCATTCTGTGTAGTGTGATGAAATCTCACGCAATCCCATTCTTTCCCACCCAAGATATGAATTATCCCTTTGTCCGGTGTACCCACACTGTTTACACTATCTGCTCATTAGTCACTTAACAGCCATCTTGATTATCAGATCGACTGCTGTGGTATCGCAGTGCTTCAAATATCGCAGTAGCATAATGTTATATCATAATACCTGTATCATTCACCTCACTTCATCTCATCACGTAGGCTTTGGATCATCTTGCATCAATACAAGAAGAGTAAGTTCAGTACAATAAGATCTTTTGAGACAGAGACTATATTCGCATAACTTTTATTACAGTATAATCGTTCTATTCTATTATTAATTAATCTTGGTAATCTCTTACTATGACTAATTTATAAATTAAACTTTATCATAGGTATGTATATAGAGGAAAAAAAAACTAGTATATATAAGCTTCAGTGCTATCATGATCTCAGGTATCCACTGGGGGTATTGAAATGTATCCCCCATAGATAAGGTGGGACTACTGTAACTTTTCATAATCAATTCAGTCAGCAGAGTCCAGGTAAATTTATTACAGTACAATATGCCTATTACTTCTGCTTTCTGTGAATTACAGTGTCTGTTGATCAAAAACAAAATTTTACCAGACTATCTATGTGTGACTTTAGGATAGAAGTCTCAAACACTGGCAACATTTGCATAACCACCGTTATGTTATTTATGGCTTGTATAAATTCTTCATGGCTACTTAGAAAAATGATACATAATATCTTCAATTTTTATCTTCATATTTTCTCACACTTGTTTTCCATACTTTAAATGTTTTTCCCTGTCTACATATAAATCGATTATATTTTGTGGTTCAAAGGTTTATTAAAACTCCATTTCTCTCATGAAGCCTTCTCTGACCACCACAATTTGAAAAGGTATCTCCTTACTAGATAGTCTGTGACATTTAACATTTATGACTTGCTGCCTGGGAAAATCGCAATTTGATATTACATGTGCAAGGGGATATGTTGGAGTCTCTCAAATGAAACTGTCAAGTCTTGCAAGAAAAATAGTATCTTACAGTTTTGTGTGTATGTCACAGAGAAATGGTGCTTTATATCCTAAGCTCTATATCCCAGAGGGACATTTATGGTATAGCTACTGAAGCTTAAACTTTAGGGATGGTTTATTACACAGGCCCCTTCTAAGTCTCTTCGGATTTTCCTCCTGGGACAAGTGGAGAGAGCTGCTCTGTCAGTGATGGCTGGAGGCCTATAGCATTGCTTCGGACTGGAGTTAACTTCTCAGCCCTGGCAGTGATCTCAGACCTACAAGCAAGGGCAGTTGTTGGCCAACACTACCTCTACATCTTCCCCTGGTATAGTCTCATTCTGTTCTTGGGGACCTCTTTGGTTGTCTAGAACTTATATTTTGACCCCAGTATAGGGCTTGAAGAAGTAGATTCTCCACACTCTATCTTCACATGATCTTCCCTCTATCTGTCCTAATCTCTTCTTTTTTAATGATATTAATCACATTAGATTATAACTCACACCAAAGACTCTGTTCTCATTTAATTACCTGTTTAAATGTCCTGTCTCCAAATACAGTCACATCTTGAGATACTGGGGGTTAGGACTTCAACAAAAGAACTTGTTTGGAGGCGTGTGCACTACAATTCAGCCCATTACATCTTGCTAAGGGAATTAAATATTTTAGCTTTTGAAACTGTATCTAATTTTAGCATGCTGGGACCTGTTCTCAGCGAATAAAATTAGAAACAATAAATATCAATTTTCTTTGCCTACAGTTACTTATATAAATTATTCCAGGATGGAAGAGCTATAGCACTGTCAGAACTTGGGTTGTATTTGTAGTACATTGTCTATACTAAGATAAGAATACATTTTTTTAAAAAAAACATCACTGTGGTGTTTATCTCTGACATTTGTTTTCCAGAATATAATTTATTTACTTAAAAAAAAAATGTTTTTTTTTGTACTGGGGAAAAAAACAAATAAAACCCATAGTTTCTTATAAGTACATCATATAATATGATATAATGTATGACAGAAGTCATGCCTTCCTTTTAATTTCTGTTCTAGCTGTCCTATCCTGGGCATTATAACTCTCTTGACAAATAATCGATCTTTTAACTCATTGCATTCAATCTATACAGAAGAGAGACAGTATTCCTGCCTTTAATGGCCTTCGAGTGCAAAGACTGTGAGGTCAGGGTCATAGTAGCAGATCAAAGACATATTTAGGAGGTAAAATCAGTAAGACTTGTTATTAAATGAATGGGATTGAGGACAGATAAAGTGAGAAAGTGTCAAGAATAATTCCAGCTTTAAAGGTGGAGACATTTGTTAGTTAATTTCCCTTTCGCTGTGTAAAAGCCTTTCTCTCAAATGAATTGAAAGTTGCTTTTGTACAGACTATAGCATAGATTTATTTAATCCCTTAAAGCTCTCTGCTTATAATAGGCAGATTAATATCTGATTCAATTAATATCTGATTAATGAGTAAATGCATACAATTCAGGGACTGTGGTAGTCAGAATAATGGTGCTTCAAAGAAGTTCATGTCCTAATCCACAGAATCGTTGAACACCTCACATGGCAGAGGGACTTTGCAGATAATAAGCATGAGATAATAAGAGGTTTTCATTACAGGTATTAAAATGGGATTGTGGTAGTTTTGCAAGGTGTTATCATTTGGTGAAACTACTTAAGGGATTCAAAACTAGCCTTCTCAGAATGTGCCACTTTGACATGTAGATTATTTTGAGCTAACGGAAATCAAGACCCAGCAGACTCAAGAAAAACTTTTACCTTTTAACTGCCTAAAAGAAATTAGATAAGAAGCCTGGCCCATAATGAGAGCTATTACCAGAGATAACGTTTTATCTGAATGACCTATCTGTATGGCAATACAAACATCTAATTACCAAATATCTGCTTTTCTTATTGTCCTGTGAATTGCTCTCCTCCCCTTTGTAGCTGCAGGCCCTCTATCCCATTCCTTAACTCAGGAAGGCAAATGAGCCTCAATTGCCTGGACTTGTCCTTGGGTCCCCTTGTCTTTGTAGGGCTCTCATACATATATAATTAAATTTGTTTTTCTCCTGTTAACCTGTCTTATGTCAACTTTATTAGTAGACCAGCCCCAAACTCTAGAAATATAAAGGAAAAAATTTTCCTCCCCTACACTACATAAAGTTTATGTTTTATTTCTGTATTATTTCTTACAACTGCGTGTGAATCTACAATTATCTCGAAATAAAAATAATTAACAAAAAAATGACATTAGAGAAATAAAGAACCTCTATATGATGTTATTTAGGTCTGAGATTTCAAACTAAGTAAATTTGACCTTTGATCTTCCTATTGTACAAGTTGCACGCTTATTGAATGTAAAGCGTGTGGAATCCAGAGAAAGCCTACTCCACAAAGATAGCCTCTTATAAATTAAGTGAAACCCGTTGTAAATGCATGTTTTAAGGAAGCAAGTTAGAGCACAGATGGCTGAATGAGACGTTACTATGTATACAGAGAGGCATCTGTTACATTACGTTTAATTGAATCTATAGTCAAAATTTTTCTCCTCTCACAACCTGTACCAAGTTATTGCCAATACTCCCTACTTCATTTAGCATCTCCTTGTGTTTGGAATATTTTTGAGTTTTCATCATAAGCAGCCTTAACTATAAAATACATAACAGTGATTTTCACAGATGAGTTAAATTGAGGTAGATTAAGTATTAAGTCAGGGCTGAGAGTGGCCACTGTCTCCATGGTACCATCTGCTGTGCAGTAATCCAAGCAGGGACCAAGGTGAATGGCATCCTTAACAATGTGCACCTGCCATGTGTGTTGTGCCCGTATTTTATTGTCATTTAAAATATAAGTTTAGAGTCAGCAGGGTTTTGAGTGGGCTGAATGTCCAATAATCAAAGGGCTGACGTAGTTCTTAGGCAGAGCCCAGAATTGCAGAACATTCAATAAATAGGCAGGAGAGAGGGTTCAGCCAGTCTCCCTCCTAGTCTAGATCAGTGGCCTACAAAGTGGAGAATGAAAAGAATATTTTTATACCTTCTATTTATAATTATTTTTTAATTTTAAAAAGTGTTTGTAAGATCTGCGGTCTGCAAGCTGGAGTCCCAGGGGAGTCCATGGGGTAATTACCATCTGAGTCCAAGTGAGAAGGCAGAGTTCCAGCTCAAAGATAGTCAGGCAGGAAAAGAGAATTCTCCTTTATTCACTCAGCCTTGTGTTCTGTTCGGGCCTTCAGCAAGTTAGATGACATCCACCCACATTGGGGAAGGCAATTTGCTTGACTCAGCCTACCAAATCAAATGTTAATCTCATCCAGAAACACACTCATGGACACACTTAGAACAACATTTAACCAACTACCTGGGCTCAGTCAAATTGACACATAAAATTATCACAGTGCCTATGGCATTGTTAAAATACTACATTATTGGGAGTCCAAAATATCAGTTCTCTTCCCTTTTTTAATTTTTTTTCCCCCTCTAATAATATTGAAATCTTCAAACCCTGTTTTTCTATGGTTTGAAGATGTGGAATGAATCATCTTTATTTCAACTCTTTTGTACTTTTATTCAGAAAGGAAAAGAATATTGTCTCTACAACTCCTATTTCATAGAAAGAATATGAGTTGGTAATCTTAAGGTGAAACTATCACTAAAAATACAATTGGAAAATCTTTCAAATAACTGAGTCGCCCCTGCTTTATATTTATTTAAAACAATTATTCTATTAGAGAACAAGGTTGTGGTTAGTAACTTTATTCTAAATTGGCAGAGAAGAGAATTGTTATCTGACAGATGTTGGATGGCATATGTGATACAAATAGAAACTGTCCATGTAATTCTTAGAGAAATGCTCCCTCCCATGAGCCATGAATTATAGTTGATCTTAAGAACCACCATCTGCTCTAACAGCCTTAAATCTGAGTCTGAGTGATGGATAATATTGGTAGACCAGGGGTATTTTAACAGATGAAAATCATGCCTGGAGTTTGCATAGAATTCCACAGTGGTACCTAATAATCCTGTTGCTTTCTCTATTTGAGTTTGACTTCAGTTGTAAAGAATTTGAATAAATATCTATATTCAGATTATCACGTGACAATATTGAGCAGTGGTTCCTTATTAAAGTAATATATGTTACATATAAAATAATACAAATTCATTGCAAACAACCAAAACAGGATAGATATTTCTGTTCGATTTCTGTAGCTCACTTCCCTGAAGTAACCACTGTTGATAGCTATTCTTCCCATTTGTTTTCCCTGTGTACACACCCACATTACACATAGGCAGTTTTTAAAGAGGTCTCATGCTACAAATTATTCTACATGATATTTATTTTAGTTTGTATGTTATGAAAAAAGTCATATTTGCATATATAAATCCACATTATTTATTTTAATTGGTGCTTAATATTTTCGAGAAATCAAATTGTGTTCTTTGTGTGCTCTATGACTGTGAGGGAGTGTGAGGGAGTCCTCCCATCCTCGCTTTAATGAAGAAGTCCTGTTCATAGCTGCTTTATAAACTAAGGTGCCCCATAACATTCACATAAAGAAAGGGTTCAATTATTAAAAGCAGCTTTTAAAGCTACAGTCACTACAGTAATATTATTTATCGGAACATTGATTTTTTAAAATACTATGACTTTAGACATTTCATGTCTGTTTGAATAAACACCTTCTTGCTTAATGTTTATGTCTCTAAATGTAGAACTTAATAATAGAAGATAAAATCATATTGAGACCTTGTTATTTTTTTTTTCTTTCTACCAGCAAAGCTTGTTCACTGCTCTACCTTCTTTAAGTCTCTGTTCAATGTCATCTTTTCAATAAGGCTTATTTCTAATCACTAAAATTTAAAAGGTAACTCCACCTTGGTATTCCAGAACACTTTACTTTTTTTGTTATTGTTTTTACTTTTTTTTAATAATTGTTTTTTTGCCGCAACAGTCATAGCCATATAATATACCATCTTATGTATTATACTATTGCCTGTGTATCTCATTAGAATGCAAAGATACAAGGTCAGGTTTTGTGCATGTTTATTTTATTTACCAACATATAAACAGTGCCAATAAGAGTACCTGATATGTAATAGGTATCCATATTACTTATTCGACAATATTATTCAATATCTAGTTGGATAAATGAACAAATAAAAAGTGAGCTTCTCCACGGTTTCTTCTTTGGCCCTGGATAAGTTTTAAAGTAAGATTTGAAAAATAGTATAGTACTTTATGGAGTTGAAAAATATAACCCAGCTTTGGGACTGTTTCACTATTCTAAGCATTTTCAGAACATTTTGCATTTATACATCTCAGGAGTTTTCAGAAGGGACCAGGACAATAGTATTAGCAGACTGTTTCATAATGGTCAAACCAGGACTACGTTAGTATACTGCTTCTCTGCTCCCCTGAGAGTGCCAGTTAGAGTCCCTGCTAACCATAAGCATATGGATCAAAACTAAAAGTTGAGATGATAAAACGTAAAGGATCTATGGAGTAAAATTTCTCTGTCTCCCTGCATTTCTACCTTGATCCATAACAGAGAGATTTCCATTCTTTTGGAAATACTGCAGAGGAAACTTTAATTTTTATCTGCCTATTTGCTCTTACCTATTCAATCTCACCTGATTGGTGACATTTAGAAAATTATCATTGCAAATATGTGCTCTACACTTTCTTTGGGTCTCTCTTTGGGATCTGCTTTCCTTTAGGCTGTCCTTGGGATGAGCCCACTCTGATGCCTTTCACTTCCAGGGAGGCTGCAGATGCTTCAGGTATTTTGTGTGTCAGTGAAACAATGACTGCAATTCAGCAAAGGTACTGTAAAGTGCACATTTTCTAATGAGTCTAAGCTGGGTTGTGTAGCTCCATTTAAGTAACAAATAGTTTGATTCCTATCTTACTTGTCGCACATTTTAAAATCTACATTCCTTGGAACCCCAGAAGAATTCTTTCCAGGAAAAATAAAACCTTCATATAGATAGTAAAAACTCTTATATATATTTTCCATGTGAAATACAACTAAATGATTTTAAGGTCCATTATATTTCTGGATTCCTTTAATGAACCAGTTTCAGTAGGGAGATGAGTTGTCACCAACTCAAGTTTAAGAGGAAAGAATGAGAGTGGAGTTTTTTTGACAAAATTTATACCGCTGCTAAATTTTAAAGCAAAGACTAGAAAACATAAGTCTTCCACTAAAAATATGAAATACAGGATAACTGCAAACCATTAAAATGCATTTAGCTGTCTGAACTGAATACAATGGTGGCATTAGTACCAGAACTGTGAGCCTCTGTAATCAATTCCACAGATGGAAGTTGTCAAGACTTCTGACACTTTGGCCATCATCCAGCTTTCTTACTGTTGGCATCCTCAAAGCTCTATGTCTCTTCATACCAAATTCATTTATGTAAAGAACTCAATTAAAGGAAAAAAACTTCTGATCATTATATTAATAAGAGATATGGAGAAGATGAAGTAGAAAAGTGTGAGCTAAACACCTGTCTGAGCAGCAATGAGATTTTCTATCTTAATGAGATTTAGCTCTGTGTCTTTTTTCTTCTTTTGTCTTGCTTGTTCAATGTTAGTTGTCATCTTTATCTTATTAAAAGTTTGGAACTTCTTGATGAAACACCTATCCATTCTGGTTAAAGTTCTCACATATTTGTTTTCTGATTGTGCTATCTTTTGTATACAGTCTACTGTACAGATCAATATTCAGAAAGGTCAGGATAGTGTCTTTTCCTAGGTCAGGCAATGCAAAAAGCTGACAAAATACCGGAAATGTAGTTCATCACATATCTCTAATATTAGAAACCTCAGTTATGTTCCTGACTTTTGTTAAATAATTGGCACCAATTATGCAAACAATACATGTTAATTACTGGTCTGAAAATGGCTAAAACTGCACTGTAATTTTATGTTTACTATGATTAATTAGTTGAACAGAGCAATGTTTTGAAAAGAATAGCAATTTTTCACTTTGCTTTGGAACTTTTGTCTTCATGGCTCAATGGTTATAAAATTGTAGTTGTCAAGGCAACTGTGCAGAGCATCTGCTAAGTAAATAGTGCAGTTTAAAATGTGTGAAAGCAAATAAAAAATCCAATTGAGTTATATCTACACCGTGGATAAAAGTGACTGTTTGCTGATTGCAACGTTCTGGTTGTCACTGTGTAATAACCATTGTATATACATGAACAGACCATGCAAAAAATGAATTGTCACCTCTGTACTTTTATATCTGCTACACTTTCACCTAGACGTACCTTACTCAATGACACCACCTTACTTCCAACATTCTCTTTTTTTTAGCAAAATACTAAGTATTCTGGAAAGCCAGCTTAAATGACATCTTCTCTGTGAACCTTGTGCCTTTTTGATATTTGAATAAAATTTTCTAACATTGGTACTATAATTCTTAGTACATTGCTTTATACAAAGATTAATGATATTCTTTTTCCCCAGGAGGCTAATGTTCTTTGAGATTTCTTTACTTTTGATGCATAGCACAATGCTGGTACAGAACAGTCATCAATTGGCAATTTAACACAAAATAGCAGCATTGCTCTTATGAACTCTCTAAATATTGTATTCAATCACTTAGATATTCAATCACTCTGATATTATTCCAAATGTGGGAAAGAATGATATAGCCAGTAATTGTGCTACCCTGTCCAATGAGTTAGCCTTAAGGTGCTGATTATGTTGTATTGAAATTTTAAAATTCCCAAGAGTAGATAACACTGAGGAAAAGAAGGTATTGGTTGATTAAATCAATTAAAAAGTGTTGGATTACAGCTGAAATGGCTCTTAAGAGACAATGATTTTCAAATATGGGCCAACAATATATAACATTATTAAATTATAAATGAGGAAATGGTTTCCTCATGTTTTGGACTGTTCTTATTTGCTGACATTTATAATTTAGGACTGTATTATAATGAATATGAAACAATATAGCAGTTAAAGTACATATACTTTTTGAAATTGTGCTCTAAGGACCATAAGATCAGATTAGAACCTGAGCACATTTATTGAAACATTAAAGCCAATATCGAATTATTATTATTGTAATATTTTGGGGGGAAGCTGGTGAGATGAGATGGGTGAAACATTTCAAGATGTTATTAGTCCTTTGTTCTTAGTTTTTTCTTTGTACTATTTATTTTATTTAGAATTATCAAAAACTATTTATAGATGTTATATATAAAACTACCACTCTAGGTAGTATGATAATAATTATTGTGAAGACAAAATGCTTCTTGATTTTTTTAAATAAGGACAATTTTCTAAACCTCAATTCTTAATGCATGTTAATATTTATTTACAAATGTAAAAAGGTATTTTTTTTATTATAAGATAAAATCTTTAAAGTCAGATATATAATTACTTGGAAACTCATATTTCTCTCTGAAATTTTAAATTCTTAATTGTTTAACACTATGATTACTTATAACTATATTTTAAATAGAATAATTTATTCAAATATTCATATTTTTGTCTGTATTTTCACACATTAAGGAATCTATAGCATAACCTTTTCAAATGATCTCAATTATTATTAAACTGATTATTGCTAATTGCATGTCACCTAAATGCAATAAATCTAGCATTTTGCTTCTGTGAAGACTGAATAAATATTTATTCTAATATGTATCTATCAGCAGATAAAAGCTATCATTTTGGGATGACATTTTAGGCTTAAATGTGCATTGTTTTCTTAAAAAACTAATGTTGCAATTATATTTCTCTGTATCGACCATAACACGCAGTGTGTTTTATTTCCCATATGTAACATGGATATTTAATAGTATTTCCAGTGATGAAGTGAGTTTTCTCAAACGGAGAATAACTCATGTATTTGAAATTGATTTTTTCTAAAATAAAAACTGCTTCTAACATATCATTCGTCATCTGTAAACAAGTAAAATATCAAGGAAGATGTTGTGGTGATAAGATCCTGTTATGCTTTAGGTTGTTTTCCAATGATGAGAATGTTGGTCAGTTGAATATTACTGAAATTGAGTAGTGTCCCCCAACTTATAATGAAGGTAATATCAGCTTAAAGCATGTGTGAAAATGGCCAGTATATCTAGCCTATATACCCAGGGTATCCATAGGTAGAATTACCTGAAGTTCATAATGTGCATTTACTTCTATGAAGCTGATGATGTATATTTCCTGTCATCCCTGTAAGAACTGTGGAAAAAATTGTTCTTTTATCAACAGCAGGACATTGGGATATCAAGTGGCATTGTTCATTTCAATAGCCACTGAGTAGCTATCTGGTCCTTATTTATTTCATTGTCAGCTTGAATGTATGTTACTCACTGAACTCAGTCTCTGGCACTTATTGATTGGTTATAATATCACAATGTGAAGAGACTGAAGAAAGAAATTATAGGAAATTTCTTGATTCATTCATAGCTGTAGTGACAGATTGAAGAATTGGGTCATACCAGCAATTCTATTCTAGTAAATTATGCATAGATGATCTTTTTTATATTTACTATATTTACTCATTTAAACTTAGAAAAGGAGAAATTATTCATCATCTCTTCCAATTTTCAATTTTCTATTCTCTTGAAAAGTTCTTGGATGCTTTTATGCTACAATAGCATAATTGAATAATTGGAACAGAGTCTGTATGGCTAAGATATATAATGACTAACATATGACTAAGATATTTACTAGTTAGTTCTTTATAGAAAAAGTTTGTTGGCCCCTGATGTATTATCAGAACTCTCATAATAATCTCATTGTTGACTGGGAGGCAAAATGGCACACTTCAAAAAATAATTTTATAACTTCTTAAGAAACTATATCTATCCTATCACTCAGCAATTCCCCCAGCTATTTATTCAAGAAAAATAAAAACATATATCCACACTAAACCTTGTGCAAAAACATTTATCAAAACTTTATTTGCTGTAGCCGAAACCTGTAAACAGCCCAAGTGTCCATCAACAGAAAACTGGATAAAGAACTGGGGTATATTCATAAAATAGGATATTTCTTAGCAATATAAAAGAACTACTGAACTCTGTAACTATCTCAAAAACCTAACACTGTGTGAAAGAAAGCAGATACAAAATAAAATGATATCTATATGAATTCTAGAGAAAGCAAATTCAGATTTGCTGATAGAATTCCTATCACTGGATGCTTTGATGTGTGAGGAAGGATTACCTGCAAAGGGCACAGGGTAACATTCTAGAGTAATAGAAATATTCTTTGTCTTGCTAATCATGGAGATTTTTGTGAAAACTGAATTGTATACTTAAAATCAGATCCTTTTACTTCATGTTTTTATATTTAAAAAAACAATTAGTCAGATGGCTATTCTAGCCAGATTGGCAATGTTTTCTAGTTGGATATCTTAAATGCCCAGTTTAAACTCTATAAGGAGAGGGAGAATAAATTTAGATGGATAGATAATAGTCTGTGCCACAATAATATGTGATTACTTGTAAGAGGGAGCTCAGAGGCTGGTAAGGAAAAGGAACATCTAGGAAATTCAAATTATTGATAATCATCAGGTTATTAAGTTAAGTGAAGGGTTGTTTGGAAGTTTCATAGAATATAAAAAAATAATTTACAAAAAGCTAAAAAGATAGTATAAATGAAAGATTAAGAGGAAAGACATTATGTAAAATAAATACATCCATAGCATATTGAAATTCTTAAGTTAATATAAAAATTTTTAAGTGTAAGTGAAAACATAACAATATACTATTTCTTATCTTTCATATTTTCAACACTTAAGAGATTGATAATGTCCAGTTTAAAAAAAAGCCATGAAGAGACAGTAGTACGCTGACACTTCTCATGATGAAAATAGTTCTGAATTACCAGGAACTCAATAGAATGAAACTGAACCTGTGAGCTTACGTGAAATTATAAATCTATCTTATTATTCTTGAGTTATATTTCTCATTGATTGTTTTTAAACCTGTGGTTCATTCTCATCACAATTTGCCATTTGGTTTCAGCAGTTATTGTGAGCAATTAAAGCAAAGGTCTGTGACCACACTTGGGACAAAGCAATAAAGAGGATAACAGTGGCATCCTGAGGGAAGACACGTGTCCAGGAACTCCAGGAGGCAACTGCACTGAAATGAGCAGAGGCTAAAGACCCAATATCCAGACCTGTCTCTGACAGATGGAACATCTTCCTATTAATCTAATATATACTTAGTAGGTATTGTGGGCATAAATGAGTAAATAGGAAAATAAGACTCCCCACAGTAAAGCAGGATGAAAACTGACTGATTTCATTTGCTATGTTAACATAAACATCATCTTATATTACAATTATTGATTCATTTTATAATGTTTATTTTTAAATTATAATTTAAATGTAAAAAAAGAAGTTCAGCAACTGAAACACAAACAATTTGAGAGTTGTTGAAAATATCCTTCTAAATTAATTTCCTATTTTGTGAGAAGAGAAATGTCAAAAATGTATGTATTGAATGCCACGAAATGGGAAAGGATTTTCAATGAATAAGGGATAACATTACACTTTGCATCAAAGCCAACTTGTTTGTTTCACCACCGTCATGGTTTCTGGACTCAGGCATCCATATAAAGCGCCCTGCATTTGTTCCAGAAGAGGGACAGGAGCCCGCTACCCACTGGGTGGTTGTCTGAAATCACTTAGATACACAGAACTGTGAAATCAGTGGGGTGTCATATCCTGAGTGTTTGCTTTGACCAGCTACACTTGACTGGTTTCCTTGCTTGGACTCTTCTGACAAATCAAATGCTTGGATTGGATCTTCTATCAGCAGCTGAAGTGAGCTTTAAAAATAACTTAAAAGTACTCCCACATATTCAG
>NW_006433024.1:3632422-3649752 GCF_000325575.1 Pteropus alecto | reverse complement strand
TCAGCAGGATAACTATTATGAAAACTGATCTTTGGTAGCTCATTCATCAAATATTTATTGTGCATCTATTTTGAAATATATCAGAAAAATAGCCCATAATTGTTGCTTTAAAAAATAAAGTCTTGATAAGCAGCATAGACATTAAGTTGATTTTAATAGAATACCAATGGTGAATAAATGACTGTCAGGCTTCCATTCCTCATACTCACACCAAGGGCAGAAATCTGTAATATAGATGAACGCTTTCTTCTTTCCTAATACAACACCATAGCCTGTTAATTACAAGCCATTTAGCCAAGTTGGCATGAGGGAAGAAGGCAATTTCCATCCTCTTACAGTAATTGTTCTTTTTTTTTTTTTTTTCGAGGTATAATTGGAATGTCAGAGATAGTGGTTCTAATTTTTTCTTTTAAAAGAGAGTCACTGAGATATTCTGGAAGCCAGAAAACAAAACTAGTCTAACAAATCCCCTGATCTGGTCTTTGGAACTATATTTTGGGCTGTCACAGCAGGCATTGTCAGTCTATTACAATAAGACACCTATCACTTTTTTTTTAGCAAAATAGTAGAAAGGTGGTATCTGCATACACATAAATATAGTGTATATCTATTATGAATGTGTGCATATGTATACATATATGTGTATTTGTGTATCAACAGTTTCAAAACTCCTTTCTGCCTGTAATTACATTTCACCCTCAATTCTTTGAAGACTATCGACATGTCACTTCTTCAGAAGTATTATCTTTCCTGATCACCTTATGTGAAACAGTACTCTCCATCCATTTGCTCTCCTTTATTCTTCTTCACAGTGGTTCTCCTTATTATTCATTCGTTTATTTTATTGCCTACTTTTTCCTTTAAAATGTGCTCTCCATGAGGGGAAGTATCTTTCCCTTCTTCATCATCATATTCCCAGAACCTAGAGTCATACCCGACATAGATTCAATGCTCAATGAACATTTGTTATATGAAATAAATTGTGGGCAGTATGACATAATCCCTATTTTGTTGATAACAAAGCAAATTCAAAACTTGTCTTCCTTAAGGTACACAGCAAAGGAGTAACATGTTTACTTTTGCTTCCTCACTCTTGACACCTCCAAAGCTTAATATTGTTTCGTACTTTTTGATTGCTTTTACTCTTGGAAATAATGTTGGTAAGGAACCTCAGCCAGAGAAAGTTCAATAAAACTGGATGTTTAGAAATACTGTTAAACATGCACAAAAACGGGAAAAAAAAGATTTAGTGGGGTTAACTTGAAAAAGAAACTTAACATTTTTATGCTCAGCCAGAATATAAATGATATAGATAAACAACCTATGGGCATATCCTTGATTAATTTACATTATAGGAAAGCTTATTAACTCAGGATTATATTAAAGTAGAATTTTTGGAAACTTTGCTTCTTTGCCTCTGCTTAGCACATGTCATACAACACTTCCAAGTTTATGGTCTAATTACATAGCACCTATCATTGCTGCAATCTATTTAATTGCCACTGTAATTAATTTGCCTTTAAGAGAGATAAATAAAAATAGATATCTCTTTTAATTTTCTACTACCTTCTTCTGTGGCGCTAAAATTTTCACACTTTTTTTCTCCTTTATGATAACTATAGATCTTATTTTAAGAATTCTCAGATGTTAATATTAGGTCAACTGCCTTCTGTGCAATCGCAGCTTGATAGAGAAATGCCAGGAAATATATTTAGGATCTATGTAGGATGGAAATATATGTATTTTTATTGTTAAGTAGTATTTATGAGAATGCTATTTTTTCTTTCCAATTGACTAATATGTATTTAAAAATATATTGACATTGGCTGAATTTAAAATTTTTGGTATTCTCATAATTTTCAAAGATTCAGTGAGAAGCAGGTAGCTAATGGAAGTTTTCTTAGATGATATTTCAAAGCAGTGACCTTGAGACAAGCTTAAGCAGGCCAGAGATAGTTAACATGCTTTGATAGAAATGGATGTGGATTTGAGTTAGAAAAGGGTCAACAGTCAAAGAAAGCAAAGAATGAAGTCAAGTTACAGGACCGTAGGTGGTGTCTCTATAGGGAGAAAAGGCTGAGGGACTCAAAAAAACAAGGATTGCTAAAATTAAAATTTTTTGGCTATAATATAAAATAATATATCTCTTCTATTGACTCAAACTTTTGATATCACCTTCTGCCTAGTTCACAAAGTTGGAATGAAAAAGAGACATGTTTAAGAAGCCAAACTCAAAGCAAATAAAAAGACTATATCAGAAAGGAGAAATTAGAGGAAAACATTCACCCCTCCAAAATTACCAGATATGTTAGAAATAGTGTTCAGTTCCCCAGTACATAAGGAAACAAGCCTTAAAGATATTGTATTAGAAATTGAAAAGTAGATGAGTCAAACAGTCTGGAAGAATTGGAGACATTCAGGTAAATGACTGACAAACACTCAGGATAGACTCTTCTCCTTAAATTGGTTTCTCTCTGTGCTTATCTCACTCATTCTGAATTACTGGATTTCTGAATTTGTGTACAATTCTGACATCTGGGTTCTTTTGATGAGTGGTTTGCATTTAATCTAGCAGACAACAGGGCACAATAGAGACCTTTGAGACATAAGGATTTATAAGTAACAACTTTTGCATTCAGGTTGCTGGAGTTTCCAAGATAAAAACAGAAAATGTCTTTCTGAATATTTGGATTACAGGAAAAAAACATATAAATTAATAAGTGAAACATCCGAAGGACTGATTCTCTCCGCCCACCCCCCCCTCCCCCACTTTCTAGTGGAGTATAGCACTATTTTTTTCACAAAGATAAAAACATCATTTTCTATTGAATGGAACAATATGTTTACAAAGAGAGCCAGCTATTCTTTTAGTTCAGAAAATAGGTTTCCTGGACTGTTTTCTCCATGCCAGAGAATTTCTGGTGAAGTTAGGGCAGTGGTGAGGAGAAATAGGCCAGTTCCCCATGAAATAGTGGGAAAGAAGGCAAATGTTTTCATATGTCTTGGGTGATGCTCTGTAATGAAAGACAGACAGAGATGGAGAGACATGACAGAGAATTAGAGAGACAGAGAGAGACAGACAAGGAAGAAAGGTAGAAGGGAGGGAGGAAAGGAGAAAATTTTTGAGAGAATTAGTGACACTTTAGAGATATATATTAATTCCCCTTCTTTAACACTCTATTAATATACACTGATGTAGGCTCGAATACCATTTTTTAATGTCTGGATTTTAAAAGACGACAATTTTTTTCTCCTGGGAGCACAGTAATTTATTTAAACATGACCTGCCATTGGCCCGACCTATAACTTCAGTTCATCTTTCTAGATCAGAGTTTCAAATTAGCGGCAATTTTCGTACCGTGCATATGATTAACTAAATGGTTTCTCAGCATAATAGGGATTAAATTATGTTGGAAATCATCTTTTTTTCTTGTGTCTGGCAAACTGCTGCTGAGAAGTCTCTTCCTATTACTAACCAGGCATTATTTTTTCTGGACTATAGTTCACCTGCTCAAGCTAGAAAATACCACTTCCAATCCACAGTCCCACTGTCATTTATTTGTCTTACTTTTCACTCCTAAAGACAATGACATGCCTCTCTCTTTGCATAGCCAAAATTTACTCAATCTCTTTTGCCTTTCACAATGTATATCACTACCCCGATTTTAGATTTTTTTAAAAGTATATCTTCTTTAACAAGATTTTTGCTGATAAGAATTTCAGATTTTTTGCCTTCATGAGATTTTGTCAGATACATATTCTGATCTATATCCATACGAAAAAAATAAAAACAACTAACTAGAAAATAAATAGTCACATGTAGTCCTTCCATTTGGGGTGGTGGGGGTGGGTTGAATGTATATTTCTCAGCTGAACTCACTGAACTTTTAAAAATCATGTGTCCCACTACACTCTAAGCACACATCTACCCATCCTTCCCCCTACACATGCATATATTTTAAAGTACCCCACAGGAGCACTAGTTAGGTGGAATAAATCCACCTAACATATTTTGTCATACCCTCCCAAACATATCCTAACGATTTGGTTATATATCCAGATCAGATAGCCATTTCTGGGGTAATACAGTAACACATAAAAATAAAACATAATTTTACTTATAAAAATTATATGAGTCTGGGAGTGATAGGTAGATCACACAATTTTTCCTACCATGCAGGAATTCCCATGGACAGCCATATCATGAAAAGGCGACTTTATATGTAGTTGAAAACCACCAACCCTTTTGAAAATGAACACTATTCCTAATGTTGGGGTTTTCTTTCTGAGAAATTCATATGAGAGGCATATGTGGTGGAAATTTTAAGAAAAAGAAGAAGAAAAGGGAAAAAACTGTTCTACTGAAACATTTAAACCTATTACTTGGAACTAATAGTTCTAAATCATGAGGTAGCAGAACTTTTTAATAACAACAGTAGGAGTATGAACCAAGGCAGTATTTTTAACCTAAAATGCCAACAAATAATGCTAATGCCAACTACCACAGCAGTGGTCCTGAAAATCTTTCACTTCAAAATTACAGCACCACCCACTGCAAAATGTGTAAGCATAACTTCATAACGTGCTGTTTTC
Source organism: Pteropus alecto (assembly GCF_000325575.1). Classification (NCBI taxonomy): domain Eukaryota; kingdom Metazoa; phylum Chordata; class Mammalia; order Chiroptera; family Pteropodidae; genus Pteropus; species Pteropus alecto. The sequence continues at coordinate 3,645,159 of NW_006433024.1, read as the reverse complement.
ACTTGCTCGCACCCCTTCATTCCTTAACCTCTACCTACCTTTTTCCAACTTCTCCCTTTTTGACAAATGGTCTTTTCTCTCACATGGTTGATTGAAATATGATTTTATTATTGACTGTATAAAAAGTTTCTTAAGTTTTAAAACTTGAATTTGATAATGTCAAGTAAACTTATAGGATTGTTTTCAATTTTTGAAATATTCCTATTAAGTTTATTTCAAAAAAAGACCTACAAATTTTCCCCCAATTCAGACTGGTTATGTGTGTGTTTCAAACCTTGTCTCTATTATATTATTCACCTCCTGTGCTAAGCACTATGGAATATGTTCACTTTACAACATGGACTTTGTCCACACACACTTACATCAGTTTGCCAGGTGAGGGCAGGTCAAGGGTAAGAAGAGTCCCAAAGCAGTATCTACACCAAGATGATTTATAAAAACACTGCTATACGCAGATGTGACTGCAGGCCCAGAATTACATCTCACTGAATGGAAACTAAAACTATCTCTCATGCAATTGTCCCTGAGCTGAATTCCAAAATTGCCCATTGTTGTCCCAAGGCTTCTTGACATGAGCATAATGTGACAGAGAAGTTGGAGTAGGAAAAAGCAATGATAGCAATTGGTTTTGCTTAAGGTATTTTCCTTTTGCAATTTTTCAAAAATATATAACCCTGTGAACACATGATAAGAGTGCTTCTCAGGGCCCATGACCTTGAAACCTATGCTTCATCTTTTCTACTGTGAGCACCGTGCCTTTTAGATTTTTATTGTATAGGAGAGGAAAAATATTTTCCCCTCCACCTTTCTATGTTCTTGGCTGAGAACCTTCTGTAATAGTAGACAGGTTATCAGGAGAAAAACAAACAGAAGTTAAATCACATGTATATCTCCTGTATACTTCGGACACACCTAGAAAAACTGAGCAACTCCCTGAAATAGCTCAAGCCATCACCTTAAATACCATCTACAGCTAAAGACGAAACATATTGGGAGGGGGAATTATGGGAGGTTTTCAGGAAAAGCACAGTAAAAGAAGATATAGTTGTTATACAGATTTAAGTCTCTGCCTTGTCCATTGATAAGAGTTTCTAGAGATCCTCCTCTTAGTCACCCTCCTCTTTTTGATACAGACGGAGAGACACCCTTACAAATGGAGATTTCTCTTATAAATGTAAAGTTTTCTAATAAAAGGGGAGCTTCTTGGTTTTCTGAGCTTCCCTTGTGTCTGCTGTTTCCTAAAAAATTAACCAGCCCAGAATAATCAATATGCAAAGAGTCATATTCTGGAGTGGGATATTGTGTTCTTCTTTAAATTAAAGCTTTACAGTCATTATAGAGTTTGATAGAAAGCCCCCAGACCTACACTGACTAGTTCCCAATTCCTACACTGACTAGTTCCCAATTTCTAAAACCAAGAGCTTAGAAATGCAGAATTTTAGCAAGATCTCTAGGAGGGTAGAGTCTCAGTCCTGCTCACAGCTGTATTCCCAGTGCCCATACATATTTGGAGTTAGAATCAGTATGCCAGAGACTTGTGAACAAATGAATGAATTGCATCTATCCTAATTTTAATTCAAAGTGCCTGGCTCTCTGAAATTCATTTATCTGTGCCCCTATATTAAATCTTTCTAAAATAATAAGTCCTTTCATCCTTACCACAGTCATGAAGAACCTGCAAAGTAAAAACTTGTAGGCAAAGATGAATGTTAATATTAGAAATATATATCTAGAATGAATCAATGAATTCTATTGAAAAGAATAATATGATAAAAATTAAGCTTGTCAAGAAAGGGGGAGATATCTAAAAGTCTACTTCTTTTTCTCAGTCACTTTTAGGTCTTTAAAGATATGAAATGACATTTCTTGATGTCTCCAAAAACCTAGGAGACAGATTCTTATCTACTTTTAACATTGAAGAACAATAAGGCTGAGAAAACTTAAAATGATTTGTTCAATTTCTCAGCAAATAAGTAATAAAACAGAATTTTACTGAGGATTCTGATTTCTAAACCCATTATCATGCTTCCTAGCATAAATAAAACTTATGGAGGGCATGGCAAGCAAATTCATTATGTCATCAAGTCTATGTTAAATACAATCTTTTTTAGGCTACTAATAAAATGACCTATAACTGGATTTGCTCCTTCTGACTGTACTTTTTTATTTTTTAAAAGGGCTTCCTCTTCATTGGGAAGAGATATTAATCTGGGGAGGGATGTATTCATTAGAAAGATATATCTATGTTACTTCAAACCTTAGGGACTTTTAAGTTGCAGGATGAGGTAAATAAAACATTTCACTTGGAGATAATAAGTAGAATGAGAAAAAAGAAGAGAAAACAGTAGGGAAGAATGAGGAGGGCAGAAAGCCACTAAGGAGGAACGATGTGTGACTCAGAATATAGGGAAGAAAGAAAGCACAGAGGACACATGAAAGGAGGTCGAGAGAACATTGCTAATGGTCACAGATCTTTAGAGGAGATTATCCTAAACACAATAACAGATGTAACATATTGACATAAAATTATAGTTCTCAAAAAAATTTTCTTTCAAACTACTGAGAATAACAACTGGAAGGAGGAAGAGACAGAAGAAAGCATACGTTTTTCCAAGAGATAGTGAATGACATGCATAAAATAAAGATCACACTAGCATGAGTGATCAGAGAGACAGGTGAGGCCAAAGAATACAAAGGCTAGAGCAGAGCTGCAGCTCAGCTAACATGTGTAGTGTCTGCTGACTGCAAGCTCACAGGACTTTCACTCCTGGAAGTAAAGGGCCAGAACCATCATTCCCTATAACGTTGTTGGAGAAACTGAAGCCCAGCGTTTTCTCTTTTCGTTGTATTATACAGCTTTTGACTTGTATTTAAATTCTGCTTGTGCTTGTTTTAATTACAATTAAATTACAGAACATACAAATACACACACACATATCATTTTTAGGAACAAAGAGTAGGAGCATTTGATTGACTGAAAATTGACTTTGCCAGCTAGTTACTAGAACTCTTCAGGCAAATTTCAATGAGAGTAAGAGCAGGGTATGTATCCAGTGTGTAAACTCTAACCATTTTGCATTTTCTTTATTTCCTCCTAGCTCTATAACTCATTGAAGGATGAGCTGTGTAATCTTTCACCAAAAGCCTAAAATGCCTCAAAGAAAAGCATGTTAGAATACAGTAGGCCAATGAACAATGGGTGGGTAAAATCCTTTCATACATGATATTTGTGTTAAATGCACTTTATTTAAAGCTGCTACAAATCCTTTTAGAAAGTAGGCAGAGTACAAATTACGGGTTAATATATAGGTTTGTCTGGGAATCAGAGGCTCCACATTACAGCTTTACTCTCACTTACTGTGTGAAATTTGGTTTCTGTTCCATATGTCTGGATTCCTAAAACCAGGAATTGAAACAGGACATAGAATACAGAACAATGAACATCAAATATTGACTTATGAAAAGATACATGACAACCTTCTTTAATTTATTGCAACTTGGAAGCGTCTCTTCTTGCTGTTCGCTGTCCGCACTGGGTCTCCTAACTTCTGTTACCCTGTGGATCTCCCACTCCTCATCTCCAAGCAGGAGCAAATTTAGCAAAGACTTTCTTCTACTACATAAACAGAGTTTATGACGGCAAACTTGGGATATTTGTTTGCCTTTATTTCTTTTTTAATAGCTTTTTTGAGTAAGTGAGCAGATGGATCACAAATACCAACCTGGCCCAATAGCAATCTATGTTTTCATGCCAGTCTTAAAGGCCTTTAGGGGAATCTATTTCCTTTTGCTGTAAAGCTATTTAAGTAAAGGCCCTATCTTCACTCTTGACAACCCTGTCAAAACAACGGTAAAATATATTGCATTTAATCATTAGGAAATAATAGATACAAGCCTAGGGAACCATAAATGAAATTCAGTGTTAGCAAGACTTCGTAATAGACCATATCTTGGGCATTATTGATTTTTTTTCCCCACAAAATACTCAGTCCAGTCTTACATTCAGAAAATATCTAAAGGTAAGTCCCACTATTTTGGCTTTTAAATTAAGGTTAAATTCACATCTCTTCACTTACTCTTTCTAATTCGACATAAATTTACTGAAATCTAATATGCACAAACATTATGTTAGGCATTAGAAATGCAAGTATGAATAAGGCAGACTCCTTAACTTAAACAGATAGTTGGCAACTAATAGTTGAAGATGCAGAAAAGAATATAAACAGAAATTCACTAGAAATAATTAAGGCCAGAATGAAATACAAGGTGAGACTATATTCAGAAAAGAGGCAGCAAATTAATTCATCTTGGGAGAGAGAGACAAGGAATTTTCTTTGAAAAGGAATTAGTCTTGTAGAAGGACAGGTATTTCCCCATGGAGAGTGGAAGTGCTTCAGGAAAGAAAGGTGGAGGGGGCATTCCAGCCAGAGAGAACAACCATAGCAGAGATGTGGAGATAGGAGAGTTGATAGAAAATTTAGGGAATGATGGTAATTTGGTATCGTTAAAGTAAAAGGTTGCTCATCAGGGACTTGCAGGACACATACCGACCTAAGGATCAGAGCAATGATGACTCATACTAACTTTAAAGCAGATTTAGTAGACATTTATGGATTTTTCTTATCCAGCATTGCCTTCCACCCCATTCTGCCTTTTTATTCTTCTGATAATAGCACTACAGTTATCCTTCAGAGACCCAATGCTTTCCCTCTGACGGTCAACATGGTTCAGGTGAAGAAGGTATCTCAACTTTTACTCCAAGTGTGGGCATGTGAACTATGTCTGTCAGCCAGGACATGCCACTCTCCTGGCAACAGCGACTGGTTGAAGAATGAATAAAAGCAACTCAAGTTTGTTCAGTGAAGATCTGCTAGAGGGATGATCAGTGAATGCAGTCGAAAGTTAGAGACGGACTGAGTAATGACTAAATTCAGGCACACCTTAAATCCAGAAATAAACCTGAAATTTTTAACAAGTTGAATTTCTTTCAAGCGCAAATAAAAAATAATAATAAAGTCCTGATAAAAATATCACATAATTACATGTATTTTTTACACATATATTTTATATAGATCACCATTAGTCAGTCAACAGAAGGATAGACTGTCATAAAAGAGATTGGAAAAAGGAACATTAGATAGCACGCTAGTGCTAGGAAAGATATAATGAGGGCCTATATTAGGGCAGTGTCCCTGGGATTGGAGGATGGAGGCCTTGCCTCTTGCATTATTATTTTTGGATTCTCAGCTCTCAGTTCAGGTCCTAGGACATAGAGGGTACTCAGAATTTACTGAATGAATGAGTAGGGTATGAATTCAAGATAGAGAACCTTATAAGGGGTATGGATAATGGTGAAGAAAAGGGAGGAATTGAGTTTGATGCTTATATTTCTAGGAAGGACGACTGGATAGATAGTAGTAAACTAGGATGAGGAGGAGAAGCTAATAGGGGTAAGGCGGGATAATGGCAAATGAAGAATACAGTTTGGTATGTTTTGTAGCCAATGTCATTTTCTTTTTTTTTGGCTTTTATGTTATTCTTCTTTCTCATATGCTTAGAGATTTAAAAAAGCAGAACTTCGCATACACCTACTTAATTCTTACACATCCTTTGAAATATATACCGAAAGCAATTTATCCATGGAATTTGACCCAATGTTCCAAAATGAGATGATATTATTTTAACATAAATCCTATAATATTTTGTAATTATTTCTTTTACCACATTTCTCATATGTTGATTTGTTGCATATTCAAGGGTTTTATCACCTTAAGTTCAAGAGCTGTGTTTCATTCTTCTCAGTATCTCCCAGAATTCCTGGAAAAATATATGGCAATCAAAGAGTCTCACCAAATAATTGTTTAAAAAATTACTTAGAGACTTTTCAAGTTCTGAGGATATTACTAAGCATCCTTTTCAAAAAGAAGTTAATTAAACCCATATATCTCACTTTTATTTTTAAGTGTGAGTTTTAGCTTAAATTATACTGAGACCTACCATTCTTACTACTAAAAATGTGCTCCCTTAGCATCCTAATCTTTCTTATCAGAACTTAGCTCTTGGGGTTTTTAGGAAATACTCTGCCACCAAATTGTAAATTCTGTGAGACCTGGAATTTATGCCTGTTTTATTCTCTGCTATATCCTCAGATCTTAGAACTTCTAAAACATAATGGATATTTGTTAAATTATTATTTAGTAATATGTGGATGAATGAATGATCGAGTACAAAACTCCACTAGAGAATAGTAGAAGAATGTAACTTTTCTAAGGTTTAGACATTATAAATGTGAGACTGTCATTAGCAGAGTGAAACACTCGAAAAGTCGCCTATCTATTTTCAGTCAAATAATAGTCAAGATCAGGACAACAGAAATGAAAGTTTATGATTCAGTCGAAAGAGTGAACATCAAGAAGATCTAGCCATAAATTTAATATTCTTCTTTTCCTCATTCACTGAAAATATACTTAATCAATTCTAGCAGTCACAAGCAGAGGAAGAAAGAAAAGGTAATATAAAATTTATAAAATGTCTATTTTTCAGCACAGATAGTGATCAAAAAAAGAGAGATTCCATGAGCGAAAGCTACAAGAAATAGAATGAAATAGATGTTCATTGTATGCTGGCTCTTTGATACTCTCTAGTGTTTACCAAGGAAGGCTGCGAGTAAGATTGACAGCTTTTTAATTTTAATCCATAAACACAGAGAAATCCTAAATATGCCACACCAAAACCTCTGGAAAGGAAAAGGAATATACCATGCAGTACAAATGATGATACACACACATATGCAGGTGCACACAAAAACACAAACACACATACACAGTAACAAACTGTTTAAACTTAATGTCTGAATTTTAAATAAGAAGAGGACTTTAAGTTTCCGTTCATGCTTATTCATGAGGAGGTTGCACATTCATGAGTAGGCTGCAGTCAGCTAAGGAGAGTTTCAGAGGCTGCAAATTTCTGTTTTGGAAACTAATGTAATGCTGGGAAGGAATTGTGGCTTCCGGCTTTTTACTCTACACCATTGGTGTGGGCCGTGGCTGATGCTACTCCATCTCATACCCTGCCAAACGCCACATTCAATTTCAAGTTATAAAATTATTCAAAGCCTGGACATGAGCCAGGTAGCTAGCGTCTTTTCAAGCTGTTGTTGGGTCACTGGTCTTTCCATAGTAAATGGCATTTTAAATGTTAAGCCTCTCTGTTATAGGAAATTTCTAACATTCCTGCAGTAGACAGAATGGCTCCCTAAAAACATCTGTGCCCACATTCCTAGAACCTATGAACATGTAATATCATACAGCGAAAGGGATTTTGAGGATGTAATTAAGGTTAGGGACCTTAAAATAGAGAAATTATTCTGGATTAGACTTGTGAGGTTAATATAGCCCCAAGAGCCTTTTAAAGCAAAACTTTTCCAAACGAGGTCGAAACCGAGTTTCTTTTGCTATTTTTTTCAATGCTGCCTCTTGAAAACATATAATATTGAGGTTCACTTGTATCTGTTTAGAATACACAGATCTAAACAAGGGCATTGCTAATTCTATTAGAGAAAAAGTGGTAAAGAATGGCATTTGAATTCTTGTGTTCTGTTTGTATTTTTTTCTTTATTTGCCTTTTAATAAATAACAATTTCAAAGGCAGCCTATCAGAAGAGAGAATGAAATCATGATGGCATATGCTCTTTTTGGGGTTAGCAAATGGTGAAGCACTGGTAGGCTCTAAAAGGAATCAGCTTCTTTTGCATATGGTTGCCATGCTCATTAGCAACAAGGGAGACAGGAAAGACCTTGGAGGATCACACGTGGGAGGGTTTTGAAAACAGATTAATTGGATCTGAAAATTAACTCTACTCCTTATAATCTGTAGGGATTTGATTCAATAATTTAAGTTTTCTGAATCTATTTTGTCTCCAAAATTAGTGTAATAACGCCTAACTCAAAGCTGAAAAATGAAATTAATGAATGTACCTATGGCCCCTACTAAGGGTTTAATATTCGACAGGCATTCAATAAACATATTCTTCTTTTTTTTTACATATATAGTTTCTCATTAGATTGTGTAGACTATATATATAGATACATGTGTATGCAGACATACACACATACATACATGAAGGTAACTTTCTGTATGTATTATAATTTAGAGCTTTTCGTATGGTTGCTTAATAGCTTTTTAAAGCATTTTCAGATCCATTCAATTTCAAAGAGTAAACAAGATAATAGGTGATGAGTTCGAACAAGTATATTAATTTGAAACATGAAATAGTCATTTTTGTAAGTATAAAATGATTATTTGCAATTATATAGTTCAACCTGGTGTATCAGAGTATAGTTGGGGAGGGAGTAGAGAAAGGACACGTATTGGTTTCTGAAGGATCAACAAGATCCAGATACACAGTAGGTGGGGAGAAAAAGTCTTTCCAGGGAGCCAGTATATGCCCTATTCACAGTAAAAACATTTGGAGTTGAATATGCCCATTGCAGCTTGCCCGGTGTTGCCAGAGACAGAGGCAAAAATTCCACCCTCAATTCTCATTTAATATATTCAAATTCCATGAAAGAAAATGATTTTATACTTATCAGTAGCCACTTTAATTACTTTTATTCATTCTGGGTCACTTGTGAGCAGCTCTCTGGGTACTTGATAGAACAGTATAAAGTCAGGGAGCTCTCGTTCTTTATGAATAATCTTTTTATTCCTCGGACAGTCATTTTGTAAAAGAAGACTCATAACCATATGGACTTTAATTCCATTCAAGTTATCCACCTCAATTTTCAGGATGCAAGGTGTGCTCAGGTATCAGTGTAGGGCTCTAATGTCTCCAATAGAATTATCCATAGGGAACTATTTGGTGCATAACTTAAATCCCATGATGCAAATCAAGGTGAGTTTCAGGTTCAGGTCTGCAGTTTATAGTTGATGAAGAAATCTGTCATATTAGGGAAAACGTCCATGCTGAAAATGTGCTGTGTTAGAGTGTGATGAAGAATAACAGACTTTGGAGTAAAAACGTCTAGTGTGAAATGGTGCTTTCACCTATTAACTTGGTCAGTTAATCCTTTTATGCCTTGATATTCTTGTGTATAAAATACAGATATACAGATAATATCAAGTTAGACGAGTTCATGGTGAACCATAAGTTAATATTTATAATTATTCCTTACGAGTGGTAAAGCAAGGCAACATACAGGTTTGGTTTGGTAAACAGAGAATAAGTAGTTACCATGTACCAGATGCTATGTATTAACCACTACAGTGCTCTGCAGTAATACAGATGCTAATAGCATGCTAGGACACCAACAGATGTACAATCACCCAGTTTTGCCATTAAGAAGATTACAGAATCTATTTACTGGAAAAAATAAAAATAAGCCTTTCATATAAAGAAGAGAGGGAAAATGCAGGTAAAGAGAACTGAGAAAAACAAGGAAGCTCAAAATAAGAAAGTGTGTTCTGGAAATCTCAGTGAGGTTTCTCAGACTGGAACGTGTTCCTTCTTGCTGCTATAACAAATTTAGTATCTCAAAACAACACACTTACTATCTCACAGTTCTGCAGATCAAAGTCAGGGTACAGCATGGCCCAACAGGGTCCACTGCTTAGATTTTCACAGTGCTAAATCAAGGTAACAACAGATCTGTATTCCTTTTGGAGGCTTTGAGGATAAATCTACATCCAAGCTCATTTAGGTTGATGGACAAGTTGTTTTTTTCTATTGTAGGACTAAAGTCTCATTTCCTTACTGGTTGTCAGCCAGGGGCCAGTCTTTGCTTCAAGAAAATGCCTACGTTTTTTCTCATGCTTTCCACTTGACTTCCTTTACCCTTTTACCTGTCCCTCATAGCAGTAGTGAATCAAATTCAAATATGTCCAACTTTTCTTTTTCCCACATATCTCTGCCTCTAGCCAGAGAATGTTTTTAAAGGCTCATTAGGTTGGGCCTGCCTGAATAATCCAGTACTCTCCCTATATTAAAGCCTTAAACTTAAAAAAATAGTTATACAGTCTCTTTTGTCAGGTAACATAACATATTTGAAGGGCCTCTGGATTTTACACAATCTAATAAGGTCACGGACATCTTTGAGGGTCTGCTCTGCCCACTGAATGGTGAGTCTAGTGTGAAAAAACTACAATGGGTGTTTATGGGAGGCGTACACAGGAACTAGATTAAAATTGATGAGAGACCACTAAGGAGTTTTAGATGAGAGTGTAATGGGGTCAGCGTTCTTCTTAAAAAACATAGTACCTGCAAGTAAAAATGATAGAAGAAAAACTGAGAGCAGAGACTTCCGGTAGAAGAGTCTTATAAAGGTCTAAGGAAAAGAAAATCCTTCAGGAATCCTGAAGGGGCTTTGCTGGCTGAATCTGGTTCAGGGTGTCTCACGAGGTTGCAGTCAAGATGTTAACATGATTGTGCCATCAGAAGACTTAACAGGGCCTGGAAGATCAATTTGCAATATGACTCATTCATGAAGTTTTCCCTTGCCACATGGGCCTCATCATCAGGTAGGTTACAACTTGGCAGTTGGCTCTCGTCTTGCTGTCTGACTACCATCCACTTCATGAAACTGTTGAGAGTTTAAAACTGCTTAAAAACTGTACCTGAAATACGGCAAATACTCTGAAAATGTCATCTGTTATTAGTTAGTTAGTTAGTTAGTTAGTTAGTTAGTTAGTTAGTTAGTTATGCTGTAATACTGTGTGAACAAATTACTAGGGAAGGCCAAACAAGGGAAATAATGATTTAGATGGCCGAACTAAATGAAGATATAACAAGTAATTGACATTTAGATTAGTGCTTGAACTTAAACAGAGGAAGAAAATCCTACCTAATAGGAACAAGATAAACAAAAACACTCATTTTTCAAATGAATGAAGGCTATACAAAATGGATTTTTTTTTTTAAATTCTAGAAGTTCATAGGATGTAGGAGTAGAGAAAAAAAAGTCGAAAACAAAAACCAATAAGATAAATTGAGATCAGATTTTGAAGAGTCACACCAAGGCATCCTCAGAAAACACATAGCGGTTTAGTTTGGTGAATAAGTAAATGTAATTGAATTGCAGGGCATATATTTATATATAAAAGGAAGATGAGGGCTGTAGGCAAAAGGCAGGGCCAAGTCTTTAGGTTTAGACATCAAACGGTATAATTAGGAGCTATTGATGATTTATTGGAAATTGTTATACAACAGGGAATTTATTTTATCAATACAACTTTTAAAAAATACACTGAAATTTTGTTTGAGTTTCTCATGGAGTTAATATACTTGAATATTTATTGTAACACTGCTTTATTTTATTATCATAGATAAAATTATTTAATATTTCAGGGATATTTATTGAAAATAAGAGCTTAAAGTATTAAACAACCTGTATAGTCCTTTTGGTAACTTGATTCTGTAGTGTCCAAGGTAACAAATGATATTTGTTTGCAACATCTCTTAATACTTATTATCTAATTAGAAACAACAAGTTGAGCCTGTCTGGACGGGATAAAATATGGCTCAAAGCCCTGAAAAGTCATCAAATCCTCCACAAAACTCACCTGCTCATGTTTTGCATATTTCATAATAGAGTAAATATATGTCTCATTACTCTTGTAAACAAAGAGTTGATTGAGTTGACAAACATCACAATTCCCTTGATAGTAACCCTGCAATATATGTCACACTGTCTTTTAAATTATTTTGCTACTTCTGACAGAATTATTGTTCACTTTACTTGTTTTCTCATTAATATAGCCCCATAAACTCAGATGCAAAATGGAACCTCCCTCGCAGTGCCTCTGTATCGCACAATTGTGGCTATGATAAAGAATTTGAGATACAAACTAGTCTCAACTCTGATCCAGAATCAGAAACTTAAAGAGATACAGTCTTTTACACAGTTAGTGAGATGGCCATTTAGAAACTCGAGGCCTTGTTCTTTTTTACAATGCCTCTGAAATGATTAATATATTATATAGGAATGAAAGTTATAGGTTATTATTGAAAAGAAGTGTTAATTCCTTATAGAAATATTTTAAGCAATAAAATCACATTAAGTAGTTATGGTAGTAGCCATTCTTTATTTTACATTAAAAAATGTAATATTTTATGCCCTGATGACAACCAACAAACTTCACATTGAGCTAGTAAATTGCATATTACAGTCCACTAATTGGAAGTAATAGAATTAGTCTAGGAAAAGTAAATGCCATGAAGTGGGGTAGCAATAATTTCATCTTGTGCTTAAAAAGAAATAATTTTGAAGGAAAAAATCTAATATTGATTTCTAATTTCTCTAAATATATATATATATGTACATGAAACATAGTTTTCAGACTATACAAGAGGTCTTTTAAGTAAAAAATTTACAAACTATATGTTGACAGTTGGTTCATCACTGTATAAAGGGAAAGACAGTATAATAGAGCAAAGGATGATTTAAAGTGGTTGAGAGGTTGAGAAGTTCTAGGGACACAGCAGTGGCTGTGAAGAGAAGAAATAAAGTAATCTATTACAAATTTGCAAATGCAACATTAAAAATAATAACAGGTTACATTTTACAAGGATACAGGGGAGAAATGGTATTTAATATATACTTATTTACATATCATGGAGAAAAAGCTTAGAATGATATAGATTTATATTCCTAAACTTCAGTTTTATTATAAGGTAATTGGTACCCGCAGTAATAAAAGAGGTCAGCATTTTGTTTCCATTTTATTACTACTTTGACAATCAC
>NW_006433024.1:3626851-3632359 GCF_000325575.1 Pteropus alecto | reverse complement strand
ATGTTTAAATGTTTTTCCTTTAAAATGGAACAAGTTTGAAATTCCCAATAACTTACCAGATGCAGAGTTAATGAACATACTTGTTACTCATTCATTCAGTCAAAAATTTAAAAATTTTTCAAATCAAAGCAGGGATGAAACAGAGGAAGCATTTTCACCCAAATTCGTATGATGAAGTTCCAAACCCCAACGTGACTGCATTTGGAGATAGGGCCTTTAAGGAAGTAATAAAGATCAAATGAGGTCATAGGAATAAGGGCCTAATCTGATAAGACTGGTGTCCTAATAAGAAGAGGAAGAGACCAGAACTCTCACTCTCTCTGTCATGTGAGGGAACACACCAAGACGGCAAGTTTGTATGCTAGGCAGGAAGAGAGCTCTCACTAGAAACTGAACTCTGCCAGAAACTTGATCTTGGATTTTCCAGTCTCTAGACCTGTGAGAAAATAAATTCCTGTTGTTTACACCCCTAGTCTACAGTATTTTATTATGGCAGCCTGAGAAGACTAATACAGTAATCACTCATTGAGGAATTTAAATGTGACAATAATTCTTCAGAATCATAATGAAATGATATATCCACATCTGTAAGTTGAAATATTAAATCAACCTTCTTTTACAGATTAAAAAATCAATAAAAATAGAAAATGCATTGATAAACATATCTATTATAGCTTTAACATTTTACTTGTCTTTCTTATAAACTATTTATGTAGAGATGTGTTTATAAATAATGACCTACCTAAAAACATCTCTGCTGTTTTATAAAAGAAGTAAAATAAACAAATAGAAAGAGTATTCAGTTAATTATTTTTTAAAGTATAAAATGTAACAATTGAAACAAGAAATAGAGGAGGTTTGAGCTTATTTATTATAGGAATCAGCATTATGTTTTAATTTCATCAGCTTTGGCTGATTATAAAATCTTAGTAACACTATAATTTTAATTATATTACTTCCCCATGAAAACACATTTAGGCAGTCCCCAAATTTTACACATTATATATGACTACTAAGCTGCTTGTGCATGAAAGAGAAGTCTTACACAAATCCCTATGAGTATTTTATAATACGTTAACTCTGGAAACAGGTTATCCCTGAAAATATGATATGTCTGTCATTTGATTTTTAATCAATTACTTTCAAACATTTAAATACACATTCTTTGAGTAAATTTACTATTATCTATCATTAGGAAAACCGTAAATATAATTATTCATCCAATTCATTATAAATTATTGTTTGTGATATGATCTATAATCTTCTTGAACTTTCTGTCCATAAAAATGGAATACATGTGTCACTTATGGTATTATTAAAGTATAAGCAACATGTCATATACTTCTTTCTTGCCTTCCATGGAAATTTCTCTTTGAGCACTCTGATCTCTAAAGTATAAATAAATATAATTGCTTGAAATTTACATTTCTCAGGGACATTTGTTTTTCAAAATGAAGCAAAAGCTTTAGTCAATGATTCTCAGAAAGGCATACATATAACTCTCCAGGGACATCTCTGAATATCCGCAGTAGAAAGCAGGAAGCCTTTTTCTTTGTTATCAATAATGTGCCACTGTAACATGATCCAACCCAACTGCTGCTTTAAATAAAAGCTGTGAGGTGGTGCAGGCCTTAGGCAGAGGAGGTGGCTGGGGCTGGAAGTGTGCAATGGGAGAAAAAGTGCTTGCTCTTTACTATTGGAGTGCAGAGAGTTAAAGAAAAATCAATAATAAGATATACGGTTAAACAAAGTCAATTAAACAACAAAAAACATCCCATCTTTTTCCATGAAAACTGTGATTGTAAATTAGACGGTGCTTTAACTTGCCTTGTAAACAAGAATAACCTTTTTTAAACTGATGATATAATTATGTCTATGTATAGCATAACAGTTAGAATGTTTTTAGTTGTAAGTAACCCCTAAATGAAACCAAATGCCAATTGTCTTAAACAATAAAGAGAATTAGCTAGCTCGTACAGCTGGCAATTACAGAGGTAGGGTGTACTTCATTTTTATTTTGATCTAATTATGTCATTAAAGGCCCAGTTTCTCTCTGTTCCATCTATTAGTGTCCATCTTATTCTAGGACTTGCTCTTCATTTGGTTCCGCAGTGGCTGTGCATGCCTTTAGTTTTGCCATCCAACCTACAGAGAGCAAGCTCCGGTTCTCCAATCTTGGAACAGAAATTTCAGTTTTCATCCATTGAGGTGCTTAAAGATGAACCAGTCCTTGTGGCTGTGGAATACCATATAATGATTGACATAGACCTAGGTTATACTTGTTCAGGCTAACCAGGGTTCAATGCTTGAAGTTAAGCATGAGGTCAGTCCCATCCTCTCTCATATTCTCTAAAAAATAGAACAAGATAGATAGGCCAGCAACCAACTCTTCACCACATACCATATGCACACAGTAGTTGGTACTACTAAAAAATTAGTTGAGAGAAATAAGTGAATTAAACGGAATGTATTAACATAACTGGATTTTACTATCTTTCCCTGCATAGTGAAAGGTAAGTAGACAGTTTTGATACTTTATTAATATTTCTGTTGCCAATGAAAATTGTATGTAGATACCAGGTTTAGAACCAGGGCTGACTCTCAACAACATCGAGGGCAAAGTAATTCATTACTACACTACTATTTCATCCTCTCAAAAGTGGAAATATCGTCTTCCTGTTGAAGTTGCCGAGAAGATTAAAGGAGACAACGATCCAAAGTACTTCAGCAACTGAAAAGAACCATTTTTTAAAACACACTTTTTAAAAATAGTCAGATACCATTTTGTGAAATCATATAAAAAATGTTGTGTCTTCAGATTTGGTAAAATTAAAACACTCCTATATACAATGATATCACTTTTATGGCAGATTTTAAAATCTGAACACTTGGAAACTAAAGCTCTAAAATAGAACATAATGACAATAAAGTAGAATACAATGTCTACAATTAGTTTCAAAAGGAAACTATCTTCCGAGGTGCTACATGCATGAATCACACACGATTTCAAGAAAATATATCTTGATGGTAATAATTGCATCTTTTTCATTTGGTTAAACATGGTCAAATCCAGAGGAGAAATTAAGATCATATAGGTAGTTACTTTATTAAAAAATATAGAATACTCAGGAAATTTCTCTCTGAACACTCATAATTAGACAATATATTGGTCCAATTATTTTGGTTTCCATGTTTTTTCAAGAGTCCTATAAGCTCTCTTAGCTCTGTTAGCTGATTTTTCTTTAATTTCTTCATTTCCAGATTTAAAAAAAAAAACTTTAAAAAATATTTTAAAAGTCCCAGAATAAAAAAGTTATCTCAGAAGATATGAGGATAATCCAATCATATTGTAACTGGCAATTTTTACTCTTTTAAATAAATTCTTAGCTCAGAGTTCATACTAAAAGTAAGGAAGTAAAGAAGAGATTGATTTATCCATATACACTGATCTTTTGTTAAACAATTTTAGATGCACATTACTCTGAAAAAAATCTATAATTTAATTTTAACAAATTACTAGTTCTTTGGCCAACACTTTTACAAATAATGTGCTTGATTATCTGTGTTAAAATTTTTTATTGCATATAAATCATATTCATATGCGATGAATAATAAACAGACCAATTTTCCTGAGGCAATAAGGTATGCCTTGCATTGAGCAAATATGGCTAAAAGCATACTCACTTTCATTTTTCATAATTAGACTTCTAACTTCAAGATTACGGCAGCTTTGACATTTTAGAGAATGTGGAAGAACTTTTTCCTGTTATCTAAAATGCCTCAGTGTGATATGGAGAGAATTTACTTTGTCCACAGATGCTTGCAGTAAGATAGCAAATGCACTCTAACACAATTTGGGATGCTAATGCATGTCTTATTGGAATTAAAAATAGTGTAAATTGTGTAAATTGTGATTTATACATTTAAAATTTTAAATTACAAATTTAATACTTTACAAAGTTACACATCTCTAAAACAACAAATGAAGATGAAGCATAACTTTATTTCAGAGATGCCTTCTTTTAGATATGCTGGTTAAGTGTGCAGCCTAAGAATCATAAAGAAAAGATTTGAATTCTAGCACACTATCTCTTACGAGCCATGAGAAATTGGACAATTTACTAAGCATACCAAATGAAGATAACAGGTTGCACTTCATAAGGATGTAATTAAGTTTAATTATATCTAAATATAGATATAGTTAGATGATATAGAGAGAGATAGATACAGATATAGATATAGATATTGATATATGCCCTGGTATACAGTAGGATGCATAAAACATAAGAACTGGATAATAATTATAGTTTTATTTTGTCCGATAAACAAATATATAAGTATTAGAAAAGGCTTTCTCTAAAAAGTGGAAGGAAATAGGCAAAGTGACTTTGAAGATAATCTATATCACAAATTAACTAATTTCCTCGACACCAGAAAACCAATTCATTTTTATATTATTGAGTTCTAATTATTCACTGGGAATGGGAGACTTGTAAAGTGCTAAAAAAAACTCCATTCTCTCAAGAAGTTCAGACTGATCTGGAAGCTATACTTCCACAAAAATACTAAAATACCATGCTGTAATAGAGGCAAGGGATTGAGAGAGATCAATTCTGACTGGATGATTTGTTATTAATAATTTTCACAACACAAAGCCATCTATTGCTATACTTCTGTCTTTGAACCATTCTTCCGTTAAAGACTATGTTTTTTTATTTATAGGAGAACCAATATAGGAAGGCCAGTGAAGACCTTTTGACAGTTATAAAAGCTTCAGTGCATCTCATACTTTGAGAAAGTTTATTTCTGGCACATTTGATTACATTTGCCATTTAAAGGGAAAAAAGAAAATATTTTAAATGTTTTTTACTTGAATTATTTTATTTCTGCACTTTTTAATATAAAATCAACTCCACATGTTTTTAAAATTTAGTCCACATTAAAAAACATATATGGCTAATAGGAAGATAAAAGGAATCTTAAAATGCATTTTTTATGAAATCATTTAAACAAATTATTTAAGAGCACAGATGATTTTTTTTAAACAACAGATGATAGACCTGGGCTAAAATGGACCCAGTCTTAATCTCTGTCTCATTAATATTCTAACAAATTATTTAAACTAAATTGTGTTTTGAAGATGTTTCATGTTGAAGTAGAAATGCTCAGCCCAAAAGAAATGGAAAACTGATACTTGATGTTCGTAGAAACTAAAACACATTTTCCCCCCAAAGCTTTAAACAAGCTGCTTTTAAGGAGCAAAGAATTATGATTTTGCATTTGTGTGATTTTTCTTTAATTTGTTATCAACAGAAGCACCATTTTGCAACAGAATGTGTCCTCTTTTGACCCTAGACAGAATTTCTAAAGGGTCCATTTTGAAGCTTTCTCAAGTTTAATAAGTTAGAATGCTAAGTGGCATTTATAAGCCAACATCAGACAGAAAAAAAATTTTCCTCTTTCTGTTAGCTCCATCAAAAAGATTATCCTCTACTGCAAAACCAGTCA
>NW_006433024.1:3602772-3626659 GCF_000325575.1 Pteropus alecto | reverse complement strand
ACATAGCTTTTATTTTTTTATATTGATTTTTTTTTCCTGAGGAGTATGTGAATCCAGTAAGATATAATAAGTAAATAATGTCATTCCTTTGGGATTTGAGTAGACTTAATCTGTAGTTAGTGAATTAAAAATGTAGTGCTACCAGAGAACATTAGCAAATGCCTTTCTAGTAAAAGAGTAAACAAAAGTAACATAATGCCATGGAAATTTAGGTAGCTGGTTTGATTATAAGAGCTGGGTGTCAAAATATTGAGTGGCCAAGTGATGCCTTATGGGGATCTTTATCTGCCTGCAATTGTTGTGCCATGACCAATTATAAGTGCTGTTTGTAGCTTCAACATAAGGGACAGGTACCCAAGAGATTTAACACCCAAATTGATTAATTCACCCCATCTTTAGCAAATTGCAAGTAAATTGATTTGGCATACATAGCGGGAAAGTCTTAATGCAAATGTGGCCTTCTTTATTTTCCTGTGGAGTCCTTAATTAGAAATGACATTACTATTATATTAGTAAACAAAACCTAGAATAGTCATTTTATCTCCATTTCTGAAGAACAAATATTTTATTATGCAGTCTCAATAGACTGATGCTGTGTTGGACTCCAAATCCAGCCCCAAGGGACATCATTTCAAAACAGTAAAATCTGCAAGACTCTAATGATAGAGAAGTGGTGACTATTTACATCCACCTGGCCATGAAGCCAATGGAGACACTTTTTTGCTATTAATTGACAAAAAAATATCTTTTGTTGTTGTTACTGTTGTTATCCTTCTTCATAATATGAGACCTTCTTTCCTGCAGTTGTAGGCTCTGATCTTAACACCTATGATCAGAAAAGAAAAGGTTTCTTTTATTTGCAGCTTAGTTAAAAATTCTGGGATTGGGGAGTAGAGGTGGCCCTATGACTTTAAGTAGGGTAGAAGTTCTTTCAAAGAGAAACAATAGCCAATTTTAAAAGTTCTTCATACAATACCTGCTATATAGTAAGTGCTTAATACATGTTAACAGAATATTAATATCGGTTCTCTGTTAGAAGAATGGAGAGTATAGCCATGTGTGGAATCGGCAATCAGAAATTTTAGGTTTTAATTCCAGTTCTGATGTTAGGAACATAATTTGGGTAAATTGCTTTTTCTTTCAGAGCTTCGACTTTTTTGTTTGTAAAATCATCTTCAAAGATATTTCCTACTCACTGGAGTTTTCCTTGAGTGAGATAAATTTTCTGTTTAACCTACAGAGCGGGGCATGGCCTATTCTAGTCGGTAAACACCTATTTGATCCCCTTGCCCCTTTTTTGAGTTTTGGGATATCGACCCAATTCTCACATAAGTGCTGTGACCTTAGACAGTCACCAAAACTCTGTCTCATTTTTCCCACCCATCTAAAGAAATTGCTATTCCTTCCTGACTAGACCATTTTTTAGATGAAATGAAGCAGTGCATGTAATAATACTTTGTGGAGTTAAAAGCCCTTTTAGATACAAGGACTTATTATAGTAGATGGAAATTGTTCCACTTTCACTTTGTCACTAGAGACCTTTTAAAAAGCTAACAATAACTCAGTCAGCAACTGGAAATTATAAACTAAAGTATGCACTCCAGGTTCATATAATTTGATACTATTCTGATGCTATCTAAGATTAATAATAGATCCTAATGTCATTATGCAAATTAGTAATTCTATATAAGTAGATGGTTAATGTGATCGAACCTACTTGTAAGGATTAAAAATGACCAGAAGTAAGTACGATCATAGCTAAAGCCTGCAGATGATGCTTCTGCTGGAATTTGAGAAAGCTTTCTCCTAAAATTAAGTGTGCAAGAAGACTTTCAAGTACATGTAGCTGAGCTCTTCATCCATTTCATAGTTCTATTTACATGATAAATTATTAATATCTTCCTTTTTATCATATATGTGTAAAACAGGAAGGCCTGTTCTTCACAAATAATACTAAAAAAAGAAAAAAGAAACTTTAAAAAAGAGACTATTTACTATGACAGGGAAGATTCAGAAATTAGTTATTTAAATAGGACCATGGGGGCACATAAGACTTTTACTTAATCACAAGAACTTACAATTTTAAAGCCTATAAGGAAGATGCAAAAACGTATTAAACCAGAATGTTCAAGGCCACATGTCATGATTAACCATTATTGAGCAAATCTATCTCTCATTTGAAGAATTCTCTTCAAGGAGAATTTTAAAAAGCATCAACTGAAAGCAGTAAATAATTTATTATGTAGAAGAGATTCTAGAAAAAAAAGGTGATACTTGGCAATGAAATTTTATGACCAGGCTTGGTGAATTACAGCAGAAAAGCAAGGCTGTCTTCTCTTTTTAGAATGTTTTAATTCTATAAAACATTCTTTCAGGAAAGTATTTCTGTCACGGATCCACTATCCAAGCTACACATATCACATGAGCTGTCCTTCTTTTATGTATTTGGTTATTTAATCTGCAACATATTCCTCTGCAGCATTTCGTTGCTGAAATAGACCTATATTTAAATTAAAAGGAGGATCTTGGAGATGAAAGATCATTGGTGAGAAGTTTGATAAGTTCACCACATATCCCTAACTGGGAGGCTGCAGACATACAGAGGAGAGACTTGGTGGAATCTGGTAGAAAATCAAAACTGGGGCAGACTCAGCCTGAAATTTGAATGTGTACCCCACCCCACATATGGATACCTTGGTAGAATGTACCCTTTACTGGGTAGAGGTGTTTGAGCTCAATCTCTGACCTGTCATTGGCTTACTACAAGTTATGCAGACACTGGGGAAATCTCTTAAAAAAGGGAAAAAATGTAAAAAAAAGAAAAGCCCCCCAAAAAATCCAGAACCCCAGTGGCCACACGATGCAGGAGAGACAAATTCCACGGGCCAAGTGAGTTAAATACAAACAAAGAAAAGATAGCCATGTAGAAACAGTGACAATCTCATGTAAACAACAAACACAAATCCGGAATTGCTATATTATTTAAAACGACTAATTTTCAACCAAACCTATGAGACATCCAAAGAAAAAGGAGTGTAATCCATAATTAAGAGGGGAAGTGCCAGTGAGTATAAACTGTCTTTAAATGGAGCCAAATAATGCATTCAACAATGCAAAAGATTTTGTTGACAAAGATTTCAAGTCTTCTGTTATAAATATGCTCAAAGGTATAACAAAAAATATGGTGAAAAGACTCAACAAATAGGGACTATCAATAAATAAATATATTAAAGAGAAATACAATATTCTAGAATGAAAAAGTACAATAACTAAAATTTTTAAAAATTACTTGATAGGATTCAAAGATGATTCAAGATGGCAAAAGAAAGAATTATAGGTTTGAAGACAAAGAAATATAAAGGAAAAAATTTATTTAAGGTAAATAACAGAGCCTCAGATATCTATGAAGTATATGAAGCCACACTGGGGCACAGTTGCTATATTTTATCAAAATTAACTCAGTATTAATCTGAAGTAGACAATGATAAATTAAGATGCATATTTTAACCACTAAAGCAACCACTGATAAAACAACTTTAAAAATACAGTTTAAAAACTCATCAGGGGAATTAAAATGGTACATTAAAATATATTTATTTCACACACACACAAAAAGAAACAGAGGAATAAAAATGACTTGAGACACATAGAAAACAATGTGACAAACATACATTTAACCACATTATTCATTAAATTCCACGTGTATGGACCAAATACTCCCATAAAAAGGGAGAAATTGACAGCTGATTAAAAAGCAATTTCCAAATATATGCTTTCTACAAGAAATACCCTTTAGAGTCAAAGACAAATAAATGGAAAGTAAATGGATAGAAAAGGATACCGTGCAAAAAATTGCCATAATGAAATCTGCAGTGGCTATATTAATATCACATAAAGTATACTCTATAACAAGGTATAGTACTAGAGACAAAGAGGAAAATTTCATCAGGCATTTATTACAATTATATATGTATATGAACTATGAATATTGTTACCAAAAAATGAGGCAAAAGCTGATGCAATTGAAAAAAATCAACAAGACAAATAAAAACTGATTGTCGAGAACGTCAATATCCCACTGTCAATAATAGATAGAGAGAATAACTAGGGAGAATTCAGCAAGGATCCAGAACACCTGAATGAACTCTAGACTAACTTGACCTAACTGATATTTATAAAACCCTCTCCCAATAAGAGCAGAATACCTATTCATTTCAAGCATACAAGGTACATTCTCCAGAAGACATCATATGCTAGGCAATAAAACAAATTTTTGTAAATTTAAAAGTATTGAAACCATTCAAAGCATATTCTCCTACCCTGACAGAGATAAATTAGAAATCAAAAAGAACTATCCATGTATGTAGAAAATAAAGAACATACTTCTAAATAACATTCATCAAGGAAAAAAAATAAGGATAATTAGAAAATATTCTGAATAAAATGAAAATTGAAGTACAACATATCAACATTTATGGAATACAGCTAAAGTAATGATGAGAGAAAAATTATAGCTTTCAACTCCAATAGTAGAAAAAATTGATGTTAAATCAATAATTTCAACTTCTACCTTAAGAAACTAGAAAAAAAGCAAATTAAACCTAAAGAAATTAGAAAGAAGGAGATAATGAACACTAGATTGGGAACCAATGAAATAGAAAAAAACAATAGGAAATAATGGAACCAAAAGAAGTAAGAACTATGAGACTCTGACAGAGATCAAAGTCCATTCATAATCTAAGGCTCTGCTAGGGACCAGGGTGTCTTAAGGTACCTGCAGCGGCAAGAGTTTGCTGACATTCATTATGGGTCTCTGTATCAATAGGACACAGTGACTCTGTCACTGTTTGTTTTTTGGCACATCGCTTTATTAATATTCCAACTAAAAGCTAATAATCCCTCTCTCCATGCCTTCAGTTTTAAGTCCATAAGGAAGGAATCTAAATGACTTCATTTGGTCTTTATCATCTCAGCTGTCACTATAGTTTCCTAGGCCACCAGCCAGAAATATCACTGTCTTTTTTTCCATGAATAGGAAAGAACCCCAAAATAATGGCTTAGACAAGATAGACGTGTCCCCTGCATGAAAGCTTTGTGGAACTGGTTTACAAGAGCCAATTGTGTGCATCTCTTCCCAATTCCACAGTCAGTAACGTCATATGTCATGGTGATATCTTGAAATCAGCGAAATCAGCTGTACTTACCTTACAGAAACTAAGAAAACTACAAATCAGGGCACTTTTACTCAGGGAACTGGTAGTTAAATATTTACCAGCATACCACTGGGTAGGGCGGCTCTCCAGATCGGCTATGTCAGCTGCAGCATATCATGGTACCAGTATTATTTTTATATTGCTTTCCTGAAGTCACAAGATGGTCCAAGATATCTGATGGGGTGCTAGTCATTGCATTTTATTCCACAAAGCAGGAAGAAGAGAGTTGAAGGGGACTCCTTTTAGTCAAAACCAACAGAAATTTCACACAACACTGATTCTTCCATCTCATCGTCTAAAAACCAGTCAATGGCCACACGTACATGTAGAGACCTGGGATTTGTGTCAACATTCACAGCTAATATTAGAGTTTTGTGATTAAGTCAGGATATGGACAATAGATATTTGGAAGCAATTAGAGTTTCTTAAATCAATAATCATTTAAACTGATCTGTCAGATGTTCACCACTATACCAGGCAGCTGTAGTAAACCAGCATAAGAAACATCTATAATTCTTCTTATATATTCAGGGGATATGATGAGGCAGTTTCTCTCAGAAGAAGGCTGAAAATAGAGCTGCCCCAGAACTAGCCACCCTGAGACAGAGAGGTTGCAAAATAAGTCAGAAGTTGGTAGTACGACGAGGAGTGACAGGGAATTGATGAGATAAATTTTGCCCTTATTTTTGTTTGCACTGAAGGTGTAGCATAACTGACCATAAATCTAGTTTTTCTAGGAAAAAAAAACTTACTACAGACTACAGTCATTTGAGGAGCATGGTAGGCAGAATAATGACCTCCCAAATGACATCCACCTCATAATTCCCAGAACCTGTGAATATGTTACATTATGTTGCAAGGGGAAATTAGGTTGTGGGTAGAATTAAGTTTGCTAATCAGATAACCTTAAAATAAGGGGATCATCCTAGATTATACAGGTGGGTGTAACACGATCACAGGATCTAGATCAGAGTGGTAATGATGCCAGAAGGATTCTGCATCCCCTCCCAGTCCTTGTCTATGCACCTCTTCATTTGTCTTCATTAGTCTGATTCTCTTGACTTCTACCCTTTATAGAAGTGCAACCATTAAATATAGCATTTTCTTGAGTTCTGGGAGTTATTCTAGCAAATTACTCAACCTAAAGGGATTGCAGAAATCTCTGAATTTATAGTCAGTCTGTCAAGTAGTACAGGTGCCCTGGGGACCCACATGCAGCTGGCATCTGAAGAGAGGGAAGTTTCGTGGAGGACTGAATCCTTAACTAGTGAGATCTATGCTAACTCTGGGTGGTCAGTGTCAGAACTGAATTTCAGTACATTCAGTTAGCACTGAAACATAGTACTACCGAATAGTTTGAACAAAATAGTATCAAGATGAAAATGATGTTTTGTAAATTCTCATTGGACATTTTTATAAGCTATATTATTTAGAAGTGGTAGATGGAAGCCAAGACCAAAAAAAGCAAAAGTTAAAACATAAATGTGAGATGATCAAGGCCTATATCCCATACTTCTTAGATACCAATTTAGATCCTGTAGGATACGTCTTTCTCTAAGGCTATGAGCCACTTGTTTTAGCCAAGCCTCTATGAAAACTGTTTTTACATGAACACAGTGTAAAAAAAGGTGCTTCATCTCATGCTATGTTTCACACCTAATCTTTTGTTGAACTGGCTCCTGGCTCCTGATAGTTAAATATTCAGAAACATTCAGAGCCAGTTGTTAAATTATCGGTAGCTTAAAAGTGGCTTGGGTAGGAGAATTTCTATAACATATTTAAGGCAAATACAACCAATGCTATATTTCAGGGCTTTTTCTTCTCTTTTCCTTTCTATCCCTTCCTTCTTTCCCTCTCTCACCCTTATATCCTTCCTTTTGTTCTTCTTTTATTTGGAAAGCCAGTTGATCAGCTCACACCTCTCAACTTGTGTTGCTCCTTTGCCTCCCAGCTGCTGAGAAACATGAGAAGGTCCAACTCTGTGGATGAACAACTTGGAAAAAAAGAGCAGCCAATGTTCATGGGTGAACGTTTTACCAATAGGAAACAAAATCCAGTGGATGTATCCTTTTATTTATGCATTTTTTATTGAATAGACTGACCTGAAATACAATATACATATGCCCTGCTTAAAACCATAATTCGCTCATGAAAACAATGGCAATAAGTAAAACATCTCTTAAACAGAAACATTTTCTATTAATTATAATTGACAAAATGATGCATTGCAATTCAAGCCGTTACCATATTTTTTAAGATAAATATGTAGCAATTAAAAATAACAAATAAAAATTCTACAAATAACAACAACAAATGGGAAATGAATAGAGTTTTACATATAGTGCAATGTAATGAAGTTTTGTTTTACTTACCAAGGAGGAAGAGAAGACTTGACAGTGGTCGTTAGTGGAAGATGCATGAGGAAGTCGTTCTTTGGAAAGCACATTTTTTCCTGCATTGTTTCCTATACCAAATTTCAACCTTATTGGAGCTCGGTCTGCACTTAACCTATGCTTAATAAATAAAGCTATACAGAGACACTACTTTTAGGCCAAAATAGACTAATTACAGGATACTGCAAAACATGTGGAAATAGTACAGGTATATGACAGGTCTACAAGAGGCTACCTATTCATTCTGTTCAGTTGGCATATAAATATGAAGTAAAATATTTTAATCTTATTCAAATATAGTACCCAATAATTCAAATTTATTTTCTATTGATATTCTCAGACTAGCAACTGCTATATCAAGCACATTTCCAAATGTGTTACTGCCTGAAACCATAATGTCAAAATTTTAATTCTTATAGTATTTGTTTATAAGGTTGTGTGTAAGAAGTTGTTAAATTAGAACAAAAAAAATCATCCAAATTGTGATATACTCTTTAAGAGCTATTATGGGGAACAGTAAGTGAACATTTACTGAGCAGTCATTACTACCAACCAAGTATGTAGTGTGGTTTATCAGAAGACAATCCCATGAGGCTGAGCCATCATTAATGGTCGGTCCAAGTGGTTTCCAGGCTTCCTCACATTTCTCTCTCTCTCAATTCCTGCTTCAATTTAGTTTTCCTTCATTTTTATATTCTTGAACTTGTATTTCCCAATAAAGTTAATTGAGACATGTTAATGTTCTATTTGAAATCAGTTTGCTAAATAAATTATTTTCTAAGTGTTAATGTTATAAATAAATGGTTTAAGCATTTATCAGAAGAAATAAGAAGAAAAATAAGAAGAGCTGATTTTATTACATTATTAAAAACAAAAGAGCTATAGCTATATCCATAACTATATATTTATAAGCTACTGCCTGAAACCATATTGTCTGATTGCAAGACTGAGAACGAGAAAAAAAAAATCAGCCTCTGCTTTCTCTAGGAGATGACCTTTCACTCAAGGTAAACCATGGTGTTCTCCTACAGAACAAAGCATCTCACGGATCAACATCAGAATATGTCACTCTGTGATCATACTAGAAAAAGACAAATTCTCTTTCTTTAGATCACACCAACTTTATGTCAGAGCACAAACAAACTAACAAAATCTACAGATGTATTATTTACAAGTTCCTATTTCCTCTATGTCTAGGAAGTGCCTGGCAAAATGCCACCTTCGTTCCTGTACCTTAAAAACCTTAAACATCGCTTGCCAGGTAAGTCATTGATCTTAGATGGGGGTTCTCTGCAGAGCAGCAATTAGAATTAAGCTTTCCTTCTAGTTTTGAGCTCTGTCTCTTGTGTTTTGAGAGGTGCGTGTATGTATACGTGCCCAAGCTCGCCTTGCATACATTATAAGAAAGTGATCAAAGCTTGATCTACTTTAAGTCCCCAGGTACAATTTAGCCCCAGGAAACAGCATTTATCAAATATACTTTTTTTCTGAAAAGAAACCACAGCATTTCCAAAAAGTAAATTAAACTTGAGACTCAAATATACAACCAGAACTGTTATTGTAGCTTGTTAGATAAATTTTCCCCAGATATATAAATTTCTGTAGCAGTTTTCTTAGTTCTTCCTTGTCTCCAATCTCAGCCAAGTAGAGGAAGAGAAAATCAAAGAATGAGAGTTTCATTTCTTTATTTACTGATAAGTTTATTTTCATTTCTTTATTTATTGATAAAGTTTAGTCCTCTTAACATACAAGTTCCTATCAACTGTGCTGGATTAATTCATTTTCCTAAATGGACTGGGCTGGCAGAGAAGAAAGATGACTTACCCAGTCATGCAAAGTGTTACAAAGTGAAATTCACAGCTCTTCTACAAAAGAAATGAAAAATATCCCTTTGAATACTCTGCTCCCCTGTTCTGACCAGCACAAATTATCTCCTTCCATAGATGATATATTTTTCACTACTGGTGAGTCAGATTATTTTTTCAAAAACAAAAAACGTTAACAGTGCTTTGCAATTTCAACTGCCAGACATGATGCTAGAAGCTAAGAGTCCTCAAGGGACTTACTTCCCTTTAATAGAGGAAGAGAGAGAAAGAAATCAATGAGGATTACACTATGTGACAGTCAAGGAGCCTAAAGAAGAACAATGCAAATAAGTGGTTGTGTCGGGCAGCGAAGGGACATGCTGAGAGGTGACAGGGTCAAGCTTGGCTTGGGATGCAGTGGTTAAGAGTACTGACCCCAGAATCAAGCTGCCTGACTTGCAATCCTGGTCTCTACTGCCATCCATGTAACCTTGGGTAAGTTACCGGCTTTCATTGAACTTATATTCTATTAAGAAAATAGACAAAAACAAATAATAAAATAATAAATAGGTAAATAGTAAATATTTTTAATTGAGGAGCAGCATAAGAGGGTGAGGAGTGTCAAGGTTTGGATGCTGGGTTGCAACAATAAAGGGGATAATTATTAGTCATTGAAAGGATACTCATTGAAAAGGTGATATTTGAACTTTAGGTTAAAGCATTCCAGACCCAGGAAGCAAGCAGTGTAAAAGCTATTAAAGTGGCAGCAGTTTCTAAAGTGTTTAAGGAAAAAAGAAAAAATTCATGGAATTTATGATGACTAAAGCTTAGTGAGTGAGGGGGGATTGGTAGGAAGTGAGGCCAAAGAGACCATAGAAAGCCAGGTCTTATATGACTGTTCCAGACATAGTAAGAACATGAGAAGTCATTTAGGACTTTGATCAAGAAGATGTGATGTGCCTTTTAGCAAAATTAGAAGAGAAATCTAATTGAGTCATAACTGATAGGTAACTCAAAAAATTCTGATAGGACACTTTGTGATTCTTAACATATAATTCAAGGGTTTGAAATAGTAAATATCATTGTTATAAATGTATCCCTTTCATCCATCTCCATCTACTTAATTATATGAACATTTTTTACTAGAACATTTTTATATCTTTATTGATATATATGCTGAAATAAAGATGCAAAAATGTTCTAGTACTTTTGTTCAGAACTGTCTTTTCAACAATAAGCAGGTCATCCACAGGCTAACTGCAAAACTAATTGCAAAAGAAAAAAAAACATAGTTGTATTCAATTCCCAGAAATCTCAACATTTAGGCTTTATAGTCTGAACTGCAGATCAAGAGCAGCAGCTAAACTTTAGGGCAGTACAAACTTTGGGAACTAAATTTGGGGATCATTTAAAGTAAATGAATTTAAGCTCTGACATAGAGCAAAGTTGCATACAGTTGCTACTAGTGAAAGGAAAATGAAATGACTTGGCAGCTAGCATTACTTTCAAATTCCATAGAAGCCACAGAAATAGAGTGAAGTGGAATTTCAAATGTTATCTGAAAAATCTTCAAATGGCATATTTGATATGATCTTTTGTGGTATGGGTTCATACGCATTTTTTCAGTACTCATAATAACTTCTTTTCTGCACTCATACGAGTCTTTTTGTCAAAAGATAGAATCACTGGTCAAATTTGCAGCATACCTCTCCTCATGAAACTTGGCAGTGGGTCCTGCCCCATTTAAATCACAAGAATTGAAAAGGAAAATTTTTTCTCTCCCCTCTCCCTCCAAATCATGTTTTATTTCCAGAAGTAGGATAATGAACACTGAGCAGGCCGATGAAAAACACTAAGCATCCACTACCTGTGATCAAAAATCTAAGAATTATATATCTTGATTATACGGGCATATCTTGATTATTTATATGTTATCTTGATCAAATATATATATCTTATTCACATATAATAGTGTTTTATATGTTTTATGTTATATATGTCATATGTGTATGTAAAAATTTGTAGGTACATGCATAGTATAGTTTTACTCACATAAAAATGTTCATTTAACAAGCATTTGGTGGGTGACTATTGGTTTGGTTTTACTTAAGATTTCAGTTTTGAAGTCAGGAGCATGTGAAGCAAATGTGTATGATTTGATCTGATGAGATATAAGGCTCTTTTAATGTGATGGTGATTTCTTAGGTTTTTCGATCTGACCCTGTGGAATAAATGTCACAATCAACAACCATATGCGTGGTTTATTTCAGGAGTTTATAGAAGAATATCAGAAAAGCGTAAAGGAAGTGTATGAATGTCCCCAGCAATGAAGAAGTAAAATAGCACATATCAATATTCTCTATAGTGCTAGTCTAACTGGATTTTTCAATGAGAAACGGCATTTAAATGAAACCAAGTTAGCACATTAAAATAAAAGTGAAAATAGGAAGTTTAACTTCCAGGAAACTGGTAAAAATGATGTTTCAACATTTCTCATTGCAAAAATTAAAATTAGAAAAGCTTAAATAGGTTAGAGAATGCCTTGATTATGTAGCTTGGTTGTTCATAGCAGATATTATAGTTCCAACACTTGCAATTACAGTGCTTGATAAACATTCATTTATTTTAAAACTGTCATAAATTAGTTTTGATCTCCAAATGTTTACCTGAATTAGGTAGTGATATATCTTAAATCAACTATACAGAGTAAATGTAAGGTGTCCTTTGTTGCTGGAGGAGATGTGATAAATTGGGGGTGGGGTGGTAGAATTAGAAAGGATTGAACAAGAAATCAGAAGATCGAATCAAATCTTCCCCAGCCACAATTGACCTTGAGCTAGTTATTGACTTGCAATTTTCTCACCTAGTTTTTAAAAAAATGTTGATCTGATTCTAAGCTCTGCCTTAGCTATCTACTGACTGTGTGACTTCAGACAACTGAGCCTAGTTTTTTCACAGTAAAATAAAGATACACATTCCTACTCCAAAAAGTTTTGGTGAAGATTAAATAAGACCCTATATGTGAAAAGTGTTACAGAACCAATAAAATATTATATGGAAATTCATTTGCTTTGCTAAAACAATATAACCAGGTGTTCCCTCTTCTGAGAAGCCTTCTTTGGCTCCAAGGCTGGAGCCTTCCCATATCATCCTCTGCTTACCCTTAGAAGGAAAAATAAAAAACAGAGATTTGTAATCCATTCAAATAGATCTTGAAGAACAATAACATGAGGTAAAACCTGCCTAGGTATTAAAAGCTCCATGTGTCAGACAGAAGGACAGAATTAGAATAACTCAAGTTATATTTCTTCATCTTCGCAATCACTTTGTTCAGTTTTATTTAGAATATACTTTTTAAATGGAGGAATATGTATATGTTCAAGTGCAACATGGAGGAGAATAGCAAAAGAAGAGGCTTGTATTGTAAAGAAAAGCAGGGCCACTGCCAAAGAGCTTTAAACCAATAAGGAGAAATGCAGTTTGTACGTTACTCTAGCAGGTATGTATTTAAGAGAAAACCCACCGGGTATGTATTTAAGAGAAAACCTACCTGGGAGGAAAGAGTTCAGTTTAGAGATATGTGGTCATAAATGCTTAAACTAAGGTTCTGATGAGTATGATGATGGGGGCAGGAGGCTGGATTAAATAAACATATGGGAGATAAAGTCTGCAGGTGTTGATGATACGAGAGAAGGAAGTAGGAATGGAAGAACTTTAGGTTTATAAATTGAGTGCCTGAGGAGTTGAGGATTCCAGAAAAATGAAGGCAGATGAGACAGGGAGGGAAATGAGTCAGTGTAGTTGAGTTTGCCTTTGAAGTACTCAAAGAAATCCTAGGAAATGATGTGTATTTGAGTTATCTAATATTAGCAGAAGTCAAAGTCATACAAATAATAATAAGCTCATCTTAGTTTAAAAAAATGGAAGTGCATCAAGGACTGAATTTCAGGAAAAATTAAAATTTAAAAGACAAGAAAAGAATGCTATACAATGCATACTGAATTGTATAGCATTCTTTTCTTGTCTTTTAAATTTTAATTTAAAAGCGCGCTAAGTGCGCTTGCTGTCTGCATTGCTGGGTCTTTAAAATTCATATATATCAACCTTCTGAAGTCATGAAATCAATTTCTGGATTTGAAGTCTCCCTGTGACAGAGGAGAAAGAATGTCTTGGGCAATGAAAACCTGTGGTCCCGTAATTTCCTCAGAAGAAAATTCTTTTGATGTGAGGTTGAACCATGACAGAATTCAAAATATAATTCTTAAATCCCCAAAGTGTTACTAAAATCTTATACAGGTTCATTTCCAAGATATGCTATGCTGATACACATTTATCCCATCTGAGATAGATAACTTTTTTCCTACAAAAATGAACAGGTCAATTAAACTCGGTATTATTTTTCGACAAAAAATAGAGACACATACAGGACTGTATATGAATATGTCTAAACAAAGTTTATTTAAATCTCTTTTCCTCTAAGTCGATAAGGATGATAAGGATGTTTGTTTTATGATGTGATGTCTAGAAGAAAGTAATAAAATTTGAGCAGAGGCAAAGTTTTCCTTTCCCTGGTTTCAGAGTTATCTTTATCACAACAGGTTTTGAAGTGATATAGACAGACTTTGAATACAATCTCCATTCTATTTGAAACAGAATGACTGTGAACAAAACACTTGACCTATCTGTAACCACGTTCTTCTTAAAAGAGAGAAGAATAATAGAAATGTTTGGTGTACTTGACTTCTGTGATATCATGCCACATGAGATAAAAAATATACGCTTGTAATGAAAACATAACAGTATCTACAAACGAGAACATTCCCTACTATACATATGTTGTTAATTTAAAAAGCAGTCATATGTTATTGCAGAAAATGCATCTTGGATGATTAATTTTCAAACTGAACTGAAAAACTATTGTTAGAAAACTCTAGCAAGGGCAAAATGAAATGCCATTCTGTAACCTTAAAGTCGGAATCCTATTTTAGCAAAATGTGTTGTCATTTTCACTTACCAAATGACTTGTAGTTCACATATAAGTTGACTGTGCCTACTTATATTTGTGTCACTTTTACATAACCAAGGTAGTGCTATCCACATATTCTTGCTCAGTTGTCTTAGTACTATGGAGTTTTAAATGTATTATTTCTGTTCTTCATGGGTGCTTATTACTTCAGTTCCATTAAAAGCAGGAAATAATGTCACCGAATGTGCTTTCTCTTCATGATAAAACTTGGCAAAGGGAGAAGGGAGTTATACCTTTTCAAACTCCTCAAGATATCATTTGAATAACAGAAGGATGAGACAAAGGGAACTATCTCATTTATAACTTTTATGTCAAAGTATGTTCCTAAAATGGAAACTTGAGGTAAACCTTTCAGACAAGCATTCCTACTGACCAACTTGTCTCACTCATATGTGTGCCCTTGCATTGAAAGCAATCTTAACCGGACCCCAGCTTTGTGCCAAGTACGAGGTTAGTTGTTTTTTTCTCAAGCGTAAGGCTTGCTTAGGATTCAGAAAAATTAATAATTCAGTTTTTAAGGAAAAATAAAACAGATATTGATGAGGTTCACTTTCTTTATCTCTACAACAGGCATATTATTAATTCCTATTTGTAACTGTTTCAAGATTGTGGGAATCCAGTGATATAGTGACCAGGTAAATGCTTTGTAAAT
This sequence comes from Pteropus alecto, assembly GCF_000325575.1. Taxonomy (NCBI): domain Eukaryota; kingdom Metazoa; phylum Chordata; class Mammalia; order Chiroptera; family Pteropodidae; genus Pteropus; species Pteropus alecto. The sequence goes on along the minus strand of NW_006433024.1, from coordinate 3,611,570 downwards.
AATAATTTAGCAGGGTTATTTTGCAGAATCCAGAACTGTATATTTTATTACGATGATTCAGTGTTCTTTATCTCAGTAGGTGGAGTAGGTTTTGATTTTCTAGGATTTCTTTCTATAAAAGATTTTTGTAGAAGAGTTTTGTCATTTCATTGTCGTAATTTATTTTTCAAAGTCAAGTCTGTTGCATATGGCGTGCACTTTATAGAATATTTTGAAATAACAGAAAACTCAATAACGACAATAAAAAAAAATCCTTTTCTTTCCAATCCATCACTCTCAGTTAATTAGTTATTATTTTTATTAATTCTTCAGTTATTCCTCCTTTACGGGTCTCCCTGAGGGAAAGGGCTCCTGAAGTTGACTTAGAGTCATTGTGTTTTCCTTTCTTTTGCAGAAATGTTAGATTATTTACAAAATACAACGACAAAAAGCTTTCACTTCTAACACCACCAATCCGTGTTAGTTACCGTTAACATTTTGCAAAATTTCCCTTCAGTTTATGTCTTCCTGATAAATCTCACCTGAGGAAAAGGACCTCTGCAGGTGACTGGACTCTAGTCACCAGCTCCAGCCCTCTGTTAGCTGCTGGTGGGGGTAGAGAGGCTGGAGAAGAGGAGGAGCAGAAATCTTCAAAAAGTAGAAGCAGCAGCCGTCCTTATAGCCCCAAACCTTCTTTATAATCCACTTACCTGTAAAGAAACTTGCAAGGGCATATGGGGCCAGAATGTATTCCTGAACGTTGTTCATTTGCACTACCCATGCACCTGAATTAGGGAGACTGTTATGCATTTCTAATTAGAAAAATATTTTTAACTCCCTCTCTTTAAGCCCTGTTATCCAAACTGTTTAATCAGGTGAGGAACAACTGCCTGGGACGCTAAAGCCAGATAGTCTTTCCCAGTGAATCGGCCTCATTTCCTGTCTAGTACACCCATTCGATTACTGACAGATTAGATTTTTCTACACCCCGACTCTCCCCATCCCCCAGGAAAGCGTAAATAAGTGATCCGCCGCGGGCGAATGTGCAGCCAGATTTGCGCAGTTTATTGACTAGAGAGCTTGGGGCCATCGCTGGGCAACCCTCCCTCTCCCCGCGCCGCCTCTACCACGAGTGACAATGAGCCCTCCGGGCTCTGGAGCAGTGGTGCTGTGTAAAACCGGCTCTAACAGGACTCATCTCTCAAGGGACATCACCCGCGACGCTCACTCCTCGCTCCCAGCTTTCAAGAGGTGTCTGCCTTTAGTCCGTCTCTGTCTGTCGCCACAAGGGAGGAAGGCTCGCATGCAGGTCCCGCAGGAGGCAGGAGAGTGAGACTGCGAGAGAAGAAGGACCCCGGCAGGCGAGAGCATGAAATTCAGCCGGACGCACTACTTGCTACCTCCCTCTCCTGCTGGCGCTGGCCCTCAGCACCAGGTGGGTCCAAGAGCCTGAGGGACCTGAGCCAAGAGGCGCTCTGGGTCACCAGTGGGGGCATAGCCATTTCAACAGCTTGGTCTCCCGCCTAAGTGGAAAAAAAATAATAATAGTAAGTGCTTCTATGATTCGGAATCTGATATACTTCGGGAGAAGCACTGCCTTTTTCTGGTTGTCTCAGCCAGCACCTTGGAGGTGTTCTGACAGTTCCCTGTGCAGAGACCAATGGCTTACCCTTCCAAAGACATGTTTCCCTCCAGCCCTAGCAGTAGTGGACAGATAAATTCAGCTGACTGGGAGACCGAAATTAATGAAAGGGACTCAGAGATAAAGAAGAAATTGTCATCAAGCAATGTTCTTAAATTGGAGCTATCTCATTCTCAGTGTGCTTGGCCCTCTGACTAGTGTCTAACATTAGGGTGCCGGAAGCCAGAGAGAGCAGACTGGCCACTGAAAATTTGGAGGCAATGAATAAAAAATACTTGGAACCCCCTCCCCCCACCACCAGCACCCTTGACCTGTTTCAACATCTTAGGTAGCTTAGTTGGTGAGAGAATGCACACATTTCATTTGGGAGACCTCAGAACTGGGCTAATTTTAAAGGACCATACAAGGCAATTAAAAGTTAGAAGATACTGTCTGAATGCTGGTGCAGAGAGACCTATTGTCACATTTACTCCATGCTCTCTTTCTCACCCCTTTGGTCTCCAATTACATGGATGTTAGAACCTTTCTTATTTACTAGATATCACAAGTGCCTTTTCTGAAATTTTCACTCTTTATTTTTTCCTTTTATGGTTTAGTTTGTTTATTTTACTGGACTAGCTTCAAGTTACCTGTTTTTTCTCTATGGTGTCTAATCTATTAAGTGGACATAATTTGATTTCAAATATCACACATTCAATTTTTATTTCATTTCCCATTTTACTTCTTTAGTTTCATTTATTTTGTTGCCACCTCTTTTCAAATCTTACCTACCTCTATCTCTGCATGTATGCTGCATACCTTTTCCATTTAATTCCTTAGAAATTTTATAATAGTTATATCTGATTAGTCCAGTTTTGGGGGTAACAGGATTTTTTTTACTATTTTGTCTCTTGAATTTTATACATTGTGTGCCTACTTTGTCTTGCAATTTTTGATTCTATGAAAGACATTGGTATTACAAAATAATAGAATCTGAACTAAAATATTTACATCCTAAAAAGGACATGCCTCTTATTCCATTAGATCAGAAGATTAGGGCACCGAGTTAATTTGATTTGGAGTTGAGGCTAGATCTATGCATTGTAGCAATTTTGAAAGTAGGATAAGGTCTTTCTCTTTTGAAAGTAGGATATTCTCTTTTGAAAGTAGGAATTTTGAAAGTAGGATAAGGTCTTTCTCTTTTGAAAGGCTTGTAAGCTATGTCCTGCAAAAGTTCTATCAAAATACATCTAAAAATGGAAAAAATGATGAGTCAGTCCCATGTGGTTCCTAGTCTAGTTCTGGAGTGCTCTACCTAGTGAGGAACATTCCTGTGCTGGTCTCAGGCACTGGAGGATGACATAGACAATTTTGAGGAAGTCATTCCAAAGCACTGGCTTCTCTGAAGCAGAGCCTGGCAAACTTGATTTCATTGGTCTAAAGGCAGTCCTCTTTATGGGAAAGCAGTTTAAGGTACAATGCTTGCACAACATCCTGCATAAACTGGTTCTCACTTCTGTATCATGAATTCTTCACAAGTATGCCATGAATTTCTGACATACAGAAATATATTTTTTGCCATATACTATTGCAAAGATATGTGAGGAAAAAAAAAAGAAAGTATGCTAGGTAGATTAGAGAATGGGGTCTATTTTGCTGTTAAATGAAGACAGGAAGACCTATGACAATGTTTCAAATCCACATAAAAGAAAGAAGAGATGTTTACTTTAAGAACTCTTAAAAATGAATATATGAAGGACTGAGGAATTTAGAGTAAATGGTTCAAGCCCAAAAGAAGTTGAAAGTCAACCAAGTGAACAGTACTCACACAGTGAATTCTTTCATTGGTGTGCGACATCTCACTATCATTAGGTAATGATTGCATTGCAGTTACGTCTGACTTGTTTGCTGTTGCTTTGGAAATGTTTTAATCTCTTCAAGTGTGCTCTTAAGAACAAGGTATTGGAAACCATGTGGATACAGGATTGTGCAAACTGAACTCAAGCTGCTTTATATTACACAAACTACAGCTTTGTGTTAAATATTTATTTTACTTTTCAGAAATTCTCGTGGGTTAGAAGTAGAGGTTATGTCATTCCAGCCATATTATGTGAAAAAAAATCATCAGGGCATTTCCGGAAAAAATGTTCCTCTGTGGGTGTTAGAAAAAATCACACCGCTGGAAATTGCACCAGCAGTATAGCTTGAATAGCCTACCTTCAGGAACGCCAAAGTCACAGAACCAAACATTAGGAGGGGACAGGTTCAAGTTATTTAGACAGACTATGAAGGCATAAAAATGACCTTAGACAGATGCCCAGACAAGAGGGAGTAATAATACTGTTTATGGTAATACTGATGGCTATGCTGAGAAATCACAACTATTATAAATTCTCTGTTGATAAGAGGGGCACCGAGGCTTGAAAGAATGCTAAGATATCCCTCTTTGCCATTTCCCAGACCTGAGCAAAGACTAGAGTCAAGATGCCTCCAATAAATTTGTCTAAAATTTCCAAGAGTCTCTGTTGAAGTTTTTCATTGACCTAGATTTAGGTTTTTTCTTCAACTCAATTACTTATTTGTTTCAATATATGTGACTTAAGACACCCTTCCTCTTCTTCCTCCTCTCCAGGCAACTGCTAATCTGCTTTCTGTCAAAATAGATTAGTTTGCATTTTTTTAAAATATGTATGCAATAGAATCATACACTACACACTTTTTTTTGTCTGGTCTCTTTCACTCAACAAACTTATTTTAATATTTAACCATGTTATTATGTCTACCAACAAATCATTTTTTTTTGTTTGTTTTAATAGCTAAGTGATATTCCTTTAGGGATATACCATAATTTAATTATCTATTCACCCATTGATGGACATTTGGGTTGTTTCCACTTTGCAGCTATTACAAATTAAGCTGTTATGAACATTCTTATACAGTTTTTGTGTTAAACACCACCTTTTGAGATATTTGTCATCCATATGTCTTTGCCAATCCAGCAATAGTTGGTGAAATATAAAGATAAAACTATTTTGCATATTTTTTATTGGTGAAATATAATAGATAAAACTATTTTGCATATTTTTTATTGGATTTTTTTCTTATTTTTTAAAATTCTTACATATTCTGTACACAAATTCTATATCAGATATATATACTATTTAAATATTTTTTCCCAACCTATGACTTGTCTTTCAATTTTCTTAGTAGTATATTTTGAAGAACAAATATTTTTAATTTTGATGAAGTCCAATTTATTATTTTTTCTTATCTAGATGTTGGTTTTGGTGATATATCTCAGAAATACTGGTCTAACCAAAGGATAAATTTTCTCCTATGTTTTACTCTAGGAATTTTATAATTTAAGTTTATTTTTAGGTTATGATCGATCTTGACTTAATATTGTATGTTGTACAAGATATAGATTTCATTTTTTTTTTTTTTTTTGCATATGGATACCCAATTGTTCAGGCTTCAAATATTGGAACAATTTTTTATCCATTGCAATGTCTTTACACCTTTGTAGAAAATCAATTTACCATATGCTTATAATCTATACTGTATTCTATTGATTTGCCTATTTTTATGTGATGGCACTCTATTTCAATTATTGTAGCTTTAAATAAAGCTTGAATTCAAGTAGTATAAAGCTCCAAAATTCTTGCAGTTTTTCAAGACTATTTGGGGTATTCTAGATTTTCTGCATTTGCACATATATTTCAGAATCAATTTATAAATTTCTACAAAAAATTCTGGTGGGAATTTGTTTGGAATTTTATTGAATCTATAGATGAATTTGGAAAGCAACATCTAAATATACTGAGTCTTTTAGTCAATGAACATGATGTATCTCTCAATTTAGGTTGTTTTTTTGTTTTTTGTTTTTTTTTCATTTTTCTCAGTGATGCATTATAGTTTTCTATTTCAGGCTTAGCATATTTTTGGACATATTTGTCTTGAAGTTTTTCATGGTATAAAAATGCTATTGGATTTTAAAATTTCAATTTCAGATTGTTTGTTGTTAGTATATAGAAACACAACTGATTTCTGTATCTTCACAGTATGACCTGCAACCATGGTAAACACACTTATTAGTTCTAGTATCTTTTTGAAGATGGTAAGATTTTCTACACAATGTATTGTTTGCAAATACAGATTTATTTCTTCTTTTCCAAAATGTTTTTATTTCCTTGCAGTATAGCTCTGGCTAAGCCCTTCAATTTAGTATCTCATGAATTTAAATTTGATTTTAACAGGTGAAAATCAATTAATACATTTCATATTTGCATGAGTTAAAAATAAGATGGCATTTCTGACTTGTTTCTCATCTCAGGGAGAAAATATTCAGTCTTCGACTACTCAGTATGATGATAGCTGTATTTTTTTTTATAGATGTACATTCCCTAGCTTACTGAGAGGTTTGTTTTCATTTTAAATCAAGGATAGATATTGGGTTTTGTCAAATGCCTCTTTGCATTTATATGTATTTCTTTCTTATTCTGGATGTAATTTGCTTTTCTTTTTCTAGCTCTTAAAGTAGATGTTGATGTCACTGTTTTGAAACCTTTCCTAACTTTTCTAATATAGGTGTTTAGTGCTTCAGATTTCCCCTTGCAACTAGAATAAATACAATGTCAAATTCATCATAATGGTCTAGTCAACATCCTTTAACAAAAATCACTAGGAGTCACTTAACTGAACTAAGTTTGGTTTATTGGTTCACTGCCATTAGAGAGACCATATTTAATGGAGGAACCATGAGCCATAAGAGGGTGTTAGAAAGGACTTATATAGAATTTGTGCATGTGTTAGTTGCTTTTCAGAAGGGTAAAGGAAGTGAAGCATTAATCTACATTGAATGCTGTTAGGAATGATAAAATGTCTTAAAATTTTTTGTCCAAACTGTGAGGAGAATGCAATGAAACTAAACCTGGGATTGAAAAGAAGCAGAAGTCACTCATATTAGCAGGATGGAATATTTGATCATTTTTATTGTTTGGACAATGTTCATCTTTTTGTCTATATTCAGATTTGATTACAGAGTGGCTTTATTTATTTCTTGATTTGTCATGATCACAGAATGGCCATGTTTGATGCTGATATTCTGTGAGATTATGTTCAACAGGAAAACATCATAGACTATCTATGAATGTCAAGCCGGCTCTCACCCATCAGGAACTCCTTTTTTTTTTTTTTTTTGTTACATGACTCTACATAATTTGGTCCCTAATTTTTTCTGATTGCTTCTCTTAGATCTCCTTTTCTTTCACTATGCCCTCCCATTTTGGCCCTTTTTTCTGTCACTTCAAAAGGCCACATATATTTCTAATCAGCCCTTCTTGATATAATTTATGCATAAAATGCTCCTCCCCCTGATCATTCCACAGCTGCCTTCTTCTAATGATTCAGGTCTCAACTCAGGAGCTACTTCCAAGAGATGCCCTGCCAATCTCTTTTTCCACATTACTCCATTAGTTAGGTTTTTCTTATGTGTTAATTTACTTAATGCTGGCCTTTCACCTAGGAACAGGGTTATCTGTCACATTATTACTGTATCCATAGTGACAATAATATCACTATGCAAACAGTAGAACCCTGATAAATATTTGCTGAATCCTTTTTCATAATTTTTAGAATTGATAACAAAATGCTTTGTATAATATGAATGTATGAACATGTAAGTCAGACAAGCTGTGACTGATAAATATTACATATAAATGGTACTAAATTAATTTAAATAACTTGTTAATTAAACTGTAGGTAGCTCAGGTGATACTGAGGTCAGCAGGACTTTAGTTCTGGTCTTTTCTGACTACTGAGTGGATCTCTTTCTGGCTTTTTTTGATATTGATCTTATTTTTTTAAATATCATAATTATTAACACTGACATGTTCTATTTAATTTTCAAAGGTTATTGTAGTCATTTACTTTATTATTTTTTTTATCCTAAGGAGCCTCTGAGGTCATCTACACTTGTTTTAATACACTCATTTAAATAAGTTAAATGAAAAACTAAGGTCCACAGAATGAGTGACACAATCCTTTAGGGTTAGTTATTAAGACATAAATAAAAGTTTCATTTTACATTTAAATAGACTAGTTAAGGCAAATGTTTCCTTCAGTGTTTCAAAAGTGTCACATAGTTTTTATAATGACAAATTCCTAAAGCATGTTAAAATTAAAATTGCCACTCCAGTAGGTACAGCTGTATCCTGTATAATCAAAATGAGCAGAGTAGGAGTGCTTTGCATCCAAATGACTAATTTTTTAATCATTTCTCAATGTATAAGGTATGAAATTGGCAAAATAAATCAAAGTGATGACTCACCCTTATACTCTGCTTACTCAAATGTAAGACTAGAAGATCTGGATGGTATTTTGTATTGATTAACGAGACAAGAAGATCATAAAGGCATGTGAACTGCAATTGCTATAATGCTTGTTCTTAGAATTTTTCAGATATTTGAGGAGAAATTCTTTCATGAATAGCAAGAGGATATTACATTTCATCTATGATGGTTCATGTAGTCAAATCTTCAGTGCTTATCTGAATTATGTTGCGGTAAACCATTTATGATCCATTTATTTTTCTATTAAAAGGCATCAAAATAACCAGTTTTGCATAGATTAAATTCAGTTTCAAAGTTGACTATTTTTAAAATGGAGCATTTGAAGACTGGTCCTCCAGTGTGACACACCAGGGTGTGTCCAAAAGAATGAGGGTTGTGTTAAAAAAAGATGCTAAAGTTTAGTTTTAGGTCAAAGAGGAAGTGGAAGTACTTAATTCAAGTACATGAGATTCCTGGTATAAAATAATCAAATAACTGGGAATTTTGACATCAGTGATATAAAAAAAGCAACGTACATACTGAATTGTTTAGGAAAATCGTAAAATTGTATTTATCATACCTTTAACTATTTGGCTATAGGATTTGAAGTTCAAAAACATTTTTTCCAATTTATTGAGAAAACAATTTATCTGTGAAAATTTACTGATTTCATCAGATTACGAAGACTATATTTGTCAATTATGTATAGTAATCCCCAGGATGTTATTGTTAGTATATTATATAATCCCAGTCTTTTTTTCCCAGAATGATGTGTTTCTGCAGTATTTCTAAGATGCCATTTACAGTAGAACTCATTGAATTGAGGATGCCCTATGGGTAACCTATATCACTTGTTTTGGAAAATAACT
>NW_006433024.1:3599335-3602737 GCF_000325575.1 Pteropus alecto | reverse complement strand
ACTATCTTTTGTGGATCATTGCAACGTGGCCTTTTATTAGCATATTAAGTAGTCAATGGGACAACATATATGAATTTACACTATTGTACAGTGGACATTATGTCCACTAGCAACATAAAATCGTCACGGGATGAAACAAGAGAACCATCAGTACTATTGGAGGCACACAAAAGAAAAAAGCTTACAGAATAATCTAAAAGTATCAGTTCATCATGATCTCTCTCAGCTAATAGTATTTTTTTTCCAGTTACCTAAGAATATCATATAATAAAGTGAATTATTTCAATATTTTTCTTATCATTTAAAAAGCCTTATTTTCTCTTTATAATTACATTTTTGAAGACAAATTGCATTGTTTTTACATAAAAACTGACCCAAATTCTTTCGTTTACTATATTACATACATAGAAGTAGAAATCAGAAATAATTGAGTCGATTTTCTTTTTTAAGAAAACACTAAATTTAATTAATTTCTTAAAGACTACGGGGTTCATTTTTTTCCCTCAAGAACAAGGAGACCATCACTTTGAAATGTAAATATCAGGGAAGGTAGTGACTTTTATCTCCCAGTCATTGTGGGAAGGTGGAGCCTAACTTCCTTGGTTACTAAGGAGCAAACACTGATGGCATAATAATAGAGGAAGACATTTGCCAATTCAGGAATAACGCAGTGTGCTCCACACATCCCACAGATTGTTGTAGCCGCCAGCCCCCGAAAGACACACGGACCACCAGAAATCAGTGAGTTATAGGAAACATGCTCTTTATTCAGCCAGCTGGGTCTGCCAGGGGTACGCAGACCCCAAATTAAGCAGCCCCGAAATGTAGAGGTACAGGGTTTTTAAGCCCTAAATCCCATTCCTCATTCTGTCTTAAACACAAAGGTCTATTTTTTTCCTGTTCACTATCTGTCAACCCACTGGTCAGGTGTGCAAGTGGGTGTACAGAAGCAGAAAGCTTATTGTTAGAATGTTATGTTCCCATGGGTGATAGCCTATGTTCCCATGGGCGATAGCCAAGCAGTAATTTTCCAGCCAGTACAAGATCAACCTCCCCTAAGATTTTACAGTACTTTTCCACTAGCTCACCCCACTAGTTAAACACCCCTCCCTTTGTTTCACCAGAGTTCAGTTCAGACAGAGTTCTGGTCTCTTTTCCCTATTGCAATAACCTTGAATAAAGTCTTCTTTGCCTGTTTAACATTGTCCGGTATGACTTTTGCTTTGACAGCTCACTTAGCTGCTAAGAAACAAAGACAGAATTAGTAATCGTAATACTTTTGCTAAGTCAAGAACTTAAAATATTTCTATCATTTCCTCATAAGAGTTTGATTCAATCTCTATTATTTGTCCTCAAACATTCTCCAGTTTTAGCTTACTTATCCTATCAAATCCAGGTAGCTGAGGCAGGACCCAGAGTTCTAAGGAGGAATTACTCAATCCAGAATAGAAAGACAGACTTCTAAATCATTACATATTCAAATCTTGTATTCCTTTAATAAAGGTTGAAATTTTTCTCTGCTTCCACTTTAGGTTCTCTAGCTGGTCTAATAATTAAATTGATATAAGACAAATTAACAGGAGAAAAACAAATTGAATTATGAATATATGGGAGCCCCATAAAAATATTAGACCTAAAGGCTGCCAGGTAATTGAAGCTTATAAAGCATCCTGATATAAGGAAAGGGTAGGGGTCCGAGAAGACAAAGGGGAGGAAGGTCATTGGCAGGAAGGCAGATGAGATGTTTGGAAAACAAATGTTGCCCTGTTATGTAGGTAAGTTACTTAGGCTAAAAGGTATCTCTGGTAGTAGCATTCTTCCTGGTATAGGCCCCATTTCCAAAGTAAATTTAGGAGGTCGAGATGGAAGTAAAGAGCTTTCCTGAATCTGCTGAATTTTGATTGCCTGGAGCTCAAAATAATCCTATGCCAAAGAAATATATTTTGGAATAGCAAACTCTGCTCCTCTTCGCTTTCTAATTATATTTAGCTTTGCCTTCTATGGTCTAATTTATTAGTTTTTTTTTTTTAAATTCCTTTAGCCAGTTATTCCTTATCTACATTAGAATTTTTACTTACTCTACTGAAGTTCATTATTTTGCCCTTTCATATTGATGAATTCCTTTGGATTTTAAATTGTGAGTTCTCTTAATCCAACACAATCAGATAAGATTGACTTCATTTTAATTCCTTTATTCATGTAATCAACAAGGACTTGGAAAAGAACCTGCTTCGATACTTTCTGCCAGATATGGTAAATATGAATTGAATGTTTACTCTGTGCCAGATACTTAGTAGAGATAACCTCGATTAATTCTCACAAGAACTCTATGAAGTTGTGAACAAAAAAGGGGCTATGCAATAAACATGATAAACTCAGGGGGGTCACATAGCAGGCCCAACAAGCTTGTTGACCAAAAGTAACCACATAGAACAGTCTGATCACAAATTCCTAGCCGGGCAGGTCATAGCCAAAGCAGGTAGTCACATCCTGGGCTGGTAGCTTCCTTTACAAATTCAATCTTTATTTTAAGTGAGTGCTGTCCATTGTTCTTATGCATCTAGTGTTGCAGGAAGCGACACCAAAGGAGGAATTTGGACGCTCGGACAACTTTGTTAGAAGAAGGAGTTTATTAGATTGGCTGAGCGTGTGTGGCTCTAGACAGCACAAAAGGCACGAGTTTGTTCCGCTTACATTTCTTTCAGTTTATATACTCCGGCAGTGTTTCATGAAAGTGTTACTGGAGAATGGGGTCATCTCCCAGCATGTTGTCCAGGTTCTTGATGTCTCGAACAAAGAATTGAGCAAGACACCGAAATACAGTAGAAAACAAAAGTTTTATTAGAAGGGAAAGTACACTTCCAGAAGTGGAAGCGGGCCTGAGCAAGAGAAGCGTGGCTCAAAAGGTCTGGTAACAAAGACTTCAGGGTTTTTATCGCTTTTTGCTGTGGGTGGTTACTTAGAATGGGCTTCCTTGATTGACAACTAAGATTGACAGGACTCAGTGATTCATCATTCTGCTTTCTGCACATGTTTGTTCCCAGAATTCAGTCTGTTATAATATCAATGAACTTACGGGCATGTGCATCATATTATAATGACAGTATAATGAGACTCAGGTGAGTTGAAGGTTGCTGGGCTCTTCATTGCACAGGTGCGAGTGACTAACTTAAACTGGTACCTAAATCTGTGCCTACTGGTTTTTTTGTGAGAGTTAAAAAAAATGCCTTCTGGCTTGCTTAATTGTGGGTGGATTAGGGCAGACCACTTCTGAGATAGGATGACTTCAGTGTCTTTGCAGGCAGACTTGAAACCCCCTAACTAACTTTCCTGCCTACCTCTTTTCTAAGAGCCATGAACCCCTTATTATTAGAATGGATGTTGAGGGACGGGAAGTCTCTT
>NW_006433024.1:3592949-3599057 GCF_000325575.1 Pteropus alecto | reverse complement strand
ACCCGCACCCCCAACGCTAAGGGTCCTGCCAGGCTTAACATCATGTCTGCTTAACAATGGGCTGATGACCCTTATCAATAGCCAGAGGATCTGAGTCTCCAGGGCAATTATCAGGATTTGAGGGAGAGGGCTTTTTCCAAAGAAAGGAGGGAAGAAAACTTAACTCGGTTTACTAAAAAGATTAACTCTGCAAGAAATGTCCCATTTCATTTCCTGCTAAAATTAAGAATTTTACAAGTGATGTCCTGTCTCACAAGGGGCACGTGATTCCTTTTTCTGAGGGTCTCCGTGCACTTCCTGACGCAGGATGGGAGAGGTGGGGGTACAAGGGGGAAGGAATTCCAGGACCACCAGTCTTAACTATTTATAGATCGTTAGGTGTGGCAAGAGTTTCCAGAAGGCCATTTAAAGATCTATAAGGTGTGGTTAATCTATAACCTGCTGAGTCGGTCATTTCTGCAAGCCCTTTTGTTTGCATTTCTCAGATGCCTCCTCTCTTACTAGGATGACTGTATCTTTGAAAATTCAGGGTAATTTTCTTTTCCTACCCCTTGGAGTCCCAACCGCTGACACTAGACCACAAGACAGTGTAAAAGTGGAAATTCTCCAGTTACAGGGAGGTGGTATCTCCAGGCACCAGCTCCCAGGAGAAGCACTACAGTCCAAGGTGCAAGTAATAAAACTGTCTACTAGGCCCTGTTTGATCTGAGAGTCCCCGGATATATTTATCTTTGTACAAGACGTTAACGGCTAACTTCTGCTTCTTGTAATCTGCTTGCTTGCTTATTCAAGGATGTAGTTGGTTGCAGGCTTTATAAACTGCCTCCTCTGGAAGCTGGTGGCTGATCTCCTCTAACCCTGCATGGTAGAGAGTCGGTCACCGGCCGGCTAATAAAGGCTCATAATTAATCTCAACTGGCTCCATGGGTCTTAGAATCGTTCGCGCCATAACAGAAAGAGCACGAGACCACAGAATCCCTCGTTGTTATCTTGTTCCTTGCATACCATCTCTATGTGCTGTAAATGTTCATTATTCACTATCTTGTACCCACCAGTGTAAAAGTATTACATGTTTCTCTATTTTGCTTTTTACCCAGTCTTAAAGATTTCCCTGCTATACTTTTTTTCTACCTCCTTAATCTACCGCTAGTGGATTTCATGCACCTTCCATATATCTTCTTTGATTCCAATGTATAAAATTAGCTGCAAAACTGCCATTCTCTGGAGCATTTTCTCAGTCCGTTGAGATTTTGCTTCTGGGCACATCCTCAAATTTCGGCTTGAATAAGCTCTTATTAGACTTTTCTGTAGGCTAGACGTTCTTTCATCAACAAGTGGATAATATTATCTCCTTTATTCAGATGAGGATAATGAGGTCTAAGAACAAACACACTTGTCTTTAGTTCAAGAGCAAGTCCTTGGACATAGATTTTCTACCACAGGCCATGCTTCTAATCAACCTGGGACACTCTCTCTCTTCCTTCCCTTTTCATATTTTGTTCTGTTCTCTCTTCTTTCACTATCTACTCTGTTTCCTTTTTCTCTTTTTTTGGAGACTGGAGGACACACCAAGGAATTGGGCAGATCTTACTTTCAAGTAATTTATAGGTTCATCCTTCATTTAATCACAGTGCTATGTATGCATTTAACATTCACTAAATGTTTTAAATAAAGCAACAGATATGAACCTCTACTTAACCTAAAGAAAGGATCAGTTATTATAACATGATAAAAATATTCCCTAATCTTTGTGTAATATACACATACTTTAGGATTCTAACAAGTCACCTCTCATTTATTCTATAACCTGATACCTTAATTTTATATTATAAAGATTTTGGGGACATATTTTAGACTTTAAGTAATGGGCAACATATTGGAGGATTTTCAGAAGGATTTGTTAGGGATAATATACATTTGTACAGTTAATGCCCAGCAGACAATTTTTAAAATTGTTTTTTAGAAGTAATTTTAGGAAAATGAAAAATGCAAAGTTCACATATGAAAACAAGTCAACCAAATACACCAAGAAAAAAATATTTTCTTATCCAGTAAATTATAGAGAATTAACTTCTTGAGTGAATCTGGAAAAAAATAAATGGCATGAATGAAAAAGAAAAAGAATGTGGTAAATAGAGTTAATCAAGCAGCTAATTCAATTATTTGCACAGGGAGCTTTTTTGAAGTGTCAGATATTAGATTGTAATGAACTTTCTGTTTTGAAGTTCCAAGATTTCTTAGAAATGTAAGTGAAATAAATATAATTATGCAAAAGAAACAATTACATATTAAATCAGGAGAGATTAATTGCTCTGTTGACATAAAATTTCCTAAAAGCGATAAGAATACATCACTTTAAAGTAGATCTAAGATTTAAAGCTCTATGTTTTTAATTCATCAGTTGGATGGATTTTACTTAAAATAGTATTTTCAAAATTATTAGCACATTTGCTATGGTGATTGCTTTTAAGTCATTGTTTATTTGAAACAATTCAGCTATCTAAATTAACATCACTCTGCCTTTTTACAGCCTTGTAAAAATAAACCTATCTATATATATTTATAAGGTATAAAATATCTGATTGTATTCTATTATTTTTCACATTTTGCTGTCATTAAAGCTTTATTACATCCACCTTTAAAGCATACATTCCTCTCTGCATTTTGAGGTGAGCAGCAATGTTGCTCAGGAGACTTCTCAAAGGTACAAAGACAGCAATTTCTGGAAAATTGTGCCTTATAATTTCTATAATTCCTCACTGGTTCCATTGTTAAAATTACAAATAAGAAGAGATGTAAAGACACATGATTATCTCTATCTTAAAATAAAGTTATGTATTTGACTGCTGATTTGTTTTCTCAAATATAACATTAAATACGGTAAGGGAGAAGGAAGACTTCACTCTCAAATAGTACATCATTTTAATTGCAGTCTATTGAGTGTAAATTTTCTACCAAGAATTGTGTTAATCACTTTATCTGTATATTTTAATTTACTCCTTCTAGCACATCTATTGAGATTGTTACTTTTATTATTTATTACACTTATTTTAAGTGAATAAAAGGGATGTTCGGAGCAGAATTGGTATCTGCCAATGGTGACATAATTAGCTTATTGGTTACTAATTATATTTAACTGCAAATAACAAATTTGGAAAAGGAAAACACAGATTTTCTTTTTCCCACATAGAAATATGTAAGTTGGCATTTCAGACTGGGGTGATGATTTCATGAGACTAGCAAAGTTCTGGACTTTTATATTTTTATATATTTACTTATCTTTAGCATGTGTTCTTGGTTTATAACAGGAAGACAGATGCTCCAGTTCTAGCATCTTGTTTTCTTTGTAAAGAAGAAATAGAAAAGAATAAAACTCAAAATATAATAGGTAGATGAGCCTCTTATTATGTTAAAGGAAGCTTCTAGAAGCCTCATCCAAAAACTAACATGTCTCACTGACCAAAAATATTATGTCACATGTTCACACATATAGAAAGAAGCTTAGGAAATGCAGATTTTTATATGAGAACTTTGCTACCATCAAAATAAATAAACTATATAAATAAATTAATAATTTATATTTTAAGATAAATTTGTGACAGATTATTTAAATAGCACAATTGTATAATATTTAACAGAAATACATAATAGCCTGGTTAATATAAGGCTGCTACCATGAAAAGAAGTTAAAACATTGTGATTTTTTAAAATTAATTAATTAATTAATTTTCAGTTTTATCTCTAATTTTTATTTAAATTAAATTTATTGGGGTAACATTGGTTAATACGATTATATAATTTTAAGGTGTACGTTATACTTTGACATCTGTATATTCTATTGTGTGTTTACCACCCAAAATCCAGTTACCTTCAGCTACCATATATTTGATCCCCTTTACCCACTTCATCCTCCCACTACCCCCCTGTATTTGACCCTCTTTATCCTCAACCTACCCCTCCTCCCCCACCTCCTACACTCTGGTAACCACTAATCTCTAGTCCATGTTCATGAGTCTCTGTTTGTCCTGTTCATTTGTTGCTTTTAGGTTTATATCCCATATATAAGTGATACCATGTGATTTTCAACTTTTTCTATTTGGCTTATTTCACTTAGCATGATTATCTCGAGGTACATCCATGTTGTCACAAATGACAGTATTTCATCTTTTCTTATGGCTGAGTAATAGTCTATTGTATATATGTACCACAGCTTCTTTAGCCAATTATGTATCGTAGGACACCAGTTGCTTCCATGTCCTGGCCAGCGTGAATAATGCTGCTAGGAACATTGGTGTGCAAACCTTTTCAGATATGAGTTTTCAAGATTTTGGGGTAAATACCCAGCAGAGAGATGCTGGATCATATGGTAGATCAATTCTTAGTTTTTTGAGGAACCTCCATACTGTTTTCCATAGTGGCTGTGCCAATTTGCAGTCCCACTGGCAGTGTATGAGGGTTCCTTTTTTTTCCCGGCACACTCTCCAACATTTGTTATTACTTGTCCTGTTGATTATAGCTTCTAACAGGTGTGAGATGGTATCTCATTTTGGTTTTGATTTGCATTTCCCTAATAGCTAGCAATGTTGAGCATCTTTCAAATATTTGTTGGCCATTTATATGTCTTCTAGGGAGAAGTGTCTGTTTAGGTCCTCTGCCCATTTTTTGATTGGATCTTTTGTTGTTATTGAGTCATATGAGTTCTTTGTATATTTTGGATATTAGGCCCTTATTGGAAGCATTGCTTGCAAACATATTTTCCCATTCGGATGGTTGTCTCTTTACCTTGTTGACGATTTCTTTTGCTAAGCACAAGCTTTTTAGTTTGATGTAGTTCCATTCATTTATTTTAGATTTTACTTCCCTTGCCTTTGAGGTCAAAATCATAAAATCCTCTTTAAGTCCACAGTCCTTGAGTTTAGTTCCTATGTCTTCTTTTATGCATTTTATTGATTCTGGAAAAGACTCAATATTTTTAAGATGACAATCCTACACAAATTGCTCTATATAGCTAATGTACTCACGTTCAAAATCTTAATAGCTATTTTTGACAAAATCAACAAGTTGATCTTAAAATTTATATGGAAAGACAAAGGATGTAGACTAGCTAAAACAATTTAGAAGAGAAAGCAAAATTAGAAGATTTTAAATATCTGATCTCACGACTTGCTGTCGAGATAAAAGTCATTACTATGCATTATTGGTTTACGAATGAACGTATTTATTAATCAGTGTAACAGAACGGAGTCCAAATATACCAAATACACCAAATACACCATTTATATACCCAATTGATTTTTGAGAGGAACAGCTAAGCTTCTCAACAAATGTTGCTAGAACGATTGGATGTAGTCATAGAAAAAATGTGTCTTGACCTTTATCTTACAGATGCATACTAACTTAAAATGGATCATAGACCAAAATGTTAAAGCTAAAATTATTAAACTCACAGAAGAATCACAGAAGACATCTTTGTGATATTGAATTAAGCAAAATATTTTGTTTAAACATGGAACGCAAAATAGAAAATATAACAAAAATTTGATAAATGGGCTCATCAAGATTACAAATTTTTGTTTTCAAAAGATATAGTTTTAGTCTATGGCCACACTACCCTGAACAAGCCCGATCCCATCTGATCTCGAAAGCTAAGCAGGGTTGGGCCTGTTTAGTACTTAGATGGGAGACCACCTAGAAAGACCAGGTGCTGTAGGCGTAAAAAATCAAAAAATCAGAAAATAAGAGCTTGTAAGCTGACAAGATCCTTGCAATCTGTGAGGTCAACCAAGGGTTGCCTTGCCTCAAAAAAAAAAAAAAAAGAAAAAAAAAAATGTAGAAACAATTGTAGTTAATAAAATTCAATTTGAAAATTTGAAATAGTTTATTATCACAAAAACAAACTAGTTGTTTCATATATTATATAAAATACACCAACCACGTTCACAATACATATCGGACCTAAATACTTATGCTTGAGAAAACTATGTGCCCACACTGTGAAGCATTCACAGGAGACTCCCAAGGCACACATGGCATTCATTGCCAGGAACCTACACACAGCCTAGTGATCGCACTCCTGCCAGCTGGCATGGCACATGGATGAAAGGGAAT
>NW_006433024.1:3545621-3590921 GCF_000325575.1 Pteropus alecto | reverse complement strand
AAAAGTTCTATTTGGTTCTTTTTGAGAGTTTCAATCTCCTTGCTGTTCAATCATCTAGCTGTTTTTGCAGTTTCTGAAACTGTTGATATGACTCATTTCAGAACTCACTGAGTTTTTTCAGAAGTACCATCCTGAATTCTCTATCACTTGTCGCATATTTCTATGACTGTAAGCTCATTTTCTGGAGATTTTTCTCTTTCTTTCTGAGATGCATTGTCACCTTGGTTGTTCATGGTGTTTAATGGACTATTTCTCCGCCTGGACATTAATGGAAGTGTATTCTGTTGTTTTTTCCAGAAAGAAGATTTATTATATAAAGTTCTCTCTTTAGCCTGCTGCAAAGAAGGCGCTTTTCTTTTGGTTTCAAATAGGTGGCATCTAAGCCTCTTGGATCCCTGCTTTATATAAAGCCTAATGTCTTTTATTTTCTTGTAGATTTTAATCACACTTGCTACCCTCAGTTTTGGTCCCCATCAGTATTAGCAACAGTTTTTGTAGCATTTGCTCAGATTCCCCTGGGGATCCACGGTGATTGGTCTCAGAGGGTATGTAGGGAGGGGCCCTATTACTTAGGGGTTGGCGGTTGCGGCTCAGCCTCGGTTTTGCAACCGTGGCTGGTAGAAATCAACTGTTGTTTCTCTGCGGTCCCATCCCACTTCTCTGCTTTCTGCCTTGATGACTGAGCTCTGCTGCTGGCTGCGTAGAAAAGTCCAGGCACTTCCAGGCAGGGCCGATCAGGGAAGTCTCCCCTACTCCTTCTCCTGCAGGGAGCTCCGGAGGCTGTGAGAGACAGCTTCTTTATTACTCCCAGTCAACCGCCCGACACTTAGGGTTCTGATCTGTGGTAGCTCTTATGCGCAGATCCCACGCTCAGACGTGCTGGTGTGCAGTTTGGGTGTTTTTTGTTGAGTTTGAGATGTTCAGCTTATTGTTGTTTCAAGGAGAGAGATCTGGGGATGTCTCTTACTCCACCATGTTTCCGAATAATCAGAACATTGTAATTTTATTCTGTAATATTACTAAATATTAGATGATTCCAAGGCTTAAAGAAAATATTAAAATTGAATAAAAATGACTGTCATGCTAAGGAGGAGGAAAATAAATAGATCACATTGAAAAAATTTAAATAAAAATTCATTTTTAATTATTCTCCCCAATGGACCTACATCCTTAAAATTTTTACTTTAAAATTTATTTTCAATTGTTCCACCAGGGAGACTTCCTCTGTCATTTGGCATTTAAAAGGTGAGGAGAGAGTCTTGCTACCATGAAACAACATCAAAATCTGACAAAATATAAATCACACTCTGCTCTATGGCCAGAGAGGAGTGGTGTAAGCAATCACAGGAGCTGAGGTCCAGAGAGAAACAAGTCCTACTGAGCAAAGGTGTGAGGCACAGTCGCCTCATACCTAGGGCCAGGTACCTGTGGATTCTTGCAGATTTGCCAAAAACTGAGACATTTTGCAAGGACGAGAGGATATTATCAAGACTTAAAGGACAGTAAAGACTGATTAGAGGATGGAAGAACTGCAAACACTAAGGTAGACTGAGCAACTATACATACCCAGTCCCCAGAAGTTTACTGTGAAAGCGACAAAGCTAGTTTTAGGCATTCTCTATGTGAACGATTCCAGGACTCTGTTGAATTGAATCCAAACATATCTGAAACTATAGATAACTATTTTCAGTTTAAATACAGAAAAAAAATAAAATAGACTGATCTGCATGTATACTTAGAAGTAAACTTATAGGCATAAATAAATCAATTTTCAATAAATACAACAAAGCAATCAATGAGAGAAGAAAAATCTTTTCAACTAATAATCCATAAAGATATTCATTTAAAAAAAACTTGATGACTACTTAACATCTTCCATAAAAATAATCTGAGATGCATCACAGAACTAAAAATAAAATCTAAAACTATAAAACTTCTAAAAGAAATTCTGAAATAATAACTTTGTAACTGGGAGGAAGGTAAATTTTTCTAAGGTGAAATACAAAAAGCAATACTATAAAAAAAAAATAAGTAAGAGTTCATCAAAAAGAAGGCTTACAGTCATCAAAGAGATGTGTAAGAAAATGCACAGGCAAGCCTGGAAAAACGTATCTGTCAAAAATTTATATATATAATACATACAGACCCCCTACAACATAATAATATAAAGACATGAAATCCAATAAAAATAGACAGTGGATTCAGATACTTTATCAAAAAGAAAAAGAAAAAGAAAGAAAGATATACAAATGCCCTATAAACACAAAAAGAATGTTCAGTATCATTAGCTTTAAGAAAGTGCAAAATTAAGCCACAATGAGATATTATCTCGTACCCACTAAAATGGCTAAACTTAAAACAAAGTAAGCAAAATTGAAGAATGACAATGTTACCTTTGGGGCCAATTCGAACTTCGGTGTCACCCCAACAGCAAGAAGTGTGGAGGGATAACAGTGCAGAAGTGTAGTCAGCATTTTTCCTCAGTTCTTCCCCATTGACACAGTGAAGAACCAAAGGTCAGTGAGATTTAGAAAAGATTTATTAAAAGTATATTTTAGAAAGACAAAGCACACACCAAGGAGGCACGTGGTTTTGGCAACAAGAGCTGTAACAGAGTACTGTAACAACAACCACAATAACTAGCACGAAAGGACTCCAGAAGTGGGAATGTCTGTCTTATATCTGGACTGTGATGGGTAGTTTCAAAGGCATTCTGAGGTGATTGGTAAGCAAGGTCATTTTGATTGACACCTGGCTGCTATATAACTCTTTGCCTAGTGTGTATGTACGTACCCAGAGTTCTACTACCATTGGGGGGTGTTCTTTGGGTAGTCTCTGGGCTGGGTCCCTATTCCTTTGTTCCCCCTGTTGCTCATGTCTGACTAGCTACCTAACAACAATATCAAATACCAGTGAAAATGTGGAACAAGAACTCAATATTTTACTGGTCTGAGTGTTTCTTATAAAACAGAAGCAGCCCTATGACCAAATACTTCTACTCTTCAATGCAAATTAAAATGTCTAAAAAATTTGCATCTGAATCTTCATAGAAGCTATATTTGTAATAACCAAAAACTCTAAACAAATAAAATGCCTACCAAAGGTTAATGGATAAAAAAATTGGTTATACTACAAACTGATTATTCCTGATGCTACTGAGGAATAACAAGGGAAGAACTGTTTCATGTAGCTGCATGGGTATATCACAAGATATGCCAAGTTAAAGAAGTTGAAATAAATAAATACATATGGAATGGTTCCATTTATTTGAAATTCTAGAACAGTCAAAACTAATTAGAAGCTTATCATGACTCTTCTGGTAACATGAGATAAAAGAGCCTTCAGAAAGAAGACACAGTGTACATCAAAACCAGGACTGCCATGACACGTATTTTAGAAAACCAAAAATATCGTGTTATTGAATTTAATTTAGTAATTAAAAAAAATTTAATTGGTAAAATGCTTGCAATTATTTACAAACTTGATTTCTCTTTCATGCTTTAGTCAAATATACCTCTTGATCCAGGGGGACAAACAATCTTTCCTAATTGAAGGCTCAGAATTTATCTCTTATGATACCAAACTTGAGTAAATTGAGTGACTCTTCTGTATGAATGTTTACATACCCCACAAGGGAGAACATTGAAATAGTTTGTCACCCCTTATCCATAGAGTTTTCATGAAATTAAAAATAATAGTTATAGTCTGATGAATATTTGTGAGTTAATTTAAATACCACTTGAGAATAATAAAGGGAAGGAATTTTTTTATTCAAAAAGAGCTTGCAAAACTATAATAACTTATTAAAGGGAAATAAATGATTTAGAAAGAACAAAACTTACTTTCCATTCTGTCTCCAATCATTTTGGATCAGACATTTAAGTTATAAGGAATACATTCCATGTTCGGATGCCATTATATTGCTAATAGGCCTGGCTCATCAAAAAAAAAATTTTACTCAATAAGAAGGGCATATTTTAAATAATATTATTTGTTATTTTGCTTTGGGGCTTTTATGTTCTAAGCACTCTAATAAGCAATTTAACATGAATTATATCATTTAAATTTCAAACTCTGTGAGGACGAAACTAATAGAAAACGGAAGCTTAGAGAAATAAGTGACTGTCTTCAATACAAAGCCAAAAGAAAGAGACAGAGCCTAGCTACACAGCCATATTTGTCTTGCCTCCAACTTGTTATAACAACTGCATATTCAGCCTCCCTGGGCTTCTGCTGGAGCTGGAGAAATGTAAGGAAAAAAAGTAATTTTACCTCTACCTTTCTAGGTTCTTGGCTGAGACCCCACCTGAATAAAAGATAGATTAACAGGAGAAAAAGAAGCAAATTTAATAACATGTGTATCTCCTGTCTACATGAGAGATATTCAGGAAAACTACGTAACTCCTTGAAATGACCCAAGCTACAACCTTAAATACTATCTTCAGATAAAGACAAAAGAAGATGTTGGATGGGGGGATTGGTAAATATGGGAGGTTATCAGGCAAAGTACAGTAAACAAGAGTATGGTTGTTAGGCAGATTTGTCAATTGCTTTCTCCATTGATAAGTTTCTAGAGATTTAGTCATCTTTTTTCTCCTTGTGCAGAAGGAGACATCCTTAAATATGAATATTTCACAACACCACAGCTATTGGACTTTTCATCTGAGTCTCCTTCTCGCATTGACCCGCAGGTTTTTGGTGATTTCCAATCACCATTCATCGCTACAGATACTCCTGAATATTCTGTGCCTGCCTTCCAGGCCCCAGTATCCTCAGCAGTCCCTCAGCTTGCTGCCTCCAGGGACCAACGTGGAGATGGTATCTGTGTGTTGTTTCTTTCCTTTGTAACAAGACATGACTACTATCTATGCCCCTACCTTGCAAAAGTGCTATGAGAATGAGTGAGAGGATGTATGAGAAAGCTTTTTGAAGTTTTTAACACTTTTAATTTACTCCTCTCTCAATTGAAGAGATAATCTTTAAGGTTCCCATGGCTCAGTGTTTCTATCATCTGTAATTTATGAGCTTGCTATTCAAATTCCTAATTTGAATGCCAAATATCTCAGTTTATGCTGAGGCAGATTCCATTAAGCATTAGTAAACTGATAAATGCTGAGAATAAACTTAAAAAAATTCAGAAGACTAAGCTCTTAAGCTCTTGCTCAGGTTATCTTACTTTAAAGGTCTTCTGATTTTCTCCAACCAGTCTGATAATTATAGCTCACTTTTAAAGATATTAGGTCCCTGGGAAATATTAAATCATAGGGAATTTCTTTTTTATCCACTTAGTTTTAGCTGTACCTATTGCCTCAAAAATTTTTCAATATGGCTTATAATAAATATTATAAAATGGCCTCATTTGATCTCAAATTGAACATTTTAAATTCAAACAGAAATTTGGGGCATTAAATGACAGCAATAATGTTCACAGCTGTAGTAGTTAGGGTTAAATAAAACTAATACCACTAACAATTTGATATTTTGGTCAAGCTTTTGATCTTTAGAATATTATAGTTTGGTTTATGTACAAACAGAATTGTTCTGTTTTCTCCTTTAATTACAAGCATAAAAACTTACCCTCTGATTCAATATACTATACATTCAGTTTTCCATTATGAAATAGGAAAATCTTATAGAGAACTTATACAGTAGAATTATCTTACCACTTATTTCAAATAAATAAGTAAAGGTGTAAAAAGCTAGCAGAATATAAGATCTTGGAAGTCAATGATCTTTGTATATAGTCTGCTTCACCATTCTTAATTGTGGTAGTGATGCAGGATGGGGCGAATCCCAGAGTGAGGACTCAAGTCCTACACCGAGAGAGAATGGGTCCTTGACTGTGTGCAGGAAAGAATTCGAGTGCATGCCATTGTTAGAGACAAACGGAAAGTTTATTAGTGAAAGAATAATACTCCACAGAGAATGAGAGAGACCCTGAGTGTCCGAGGAATTGTTTATATGTGATTCTTAGTTTCTGTGAATTACAGTTTAAAGACTGTTTTCCTATTTTCCTTTGATGATATGGGTATGCAGTGGTAAAGATATGGGCATGCAGGGTTAAGAGCATGAGTAAATAGTGTTAGTAATCCCAGCAGGCATCTTCCTGTGTTCTTTAGGTTCTCCGTGGTCTGGAAGCACACTCCAGGCTCTGAATACCACTTGATTTAATACTTAGTCAATTTGTGTAGTTCTCATGCCTCTTCCCTATATCAGTAGAAATGATATTCTTTGTACAAATGCAGCTGTTATATATATAAAAAAAAAAAATCTCTCTTCACCAAATCTTAGTGGTTGTTTATTTTCAATTGAGAAAGAGGTGGTTAACTGCCATTGAACCGTTTAACAAAACTTTGATTTCTAATGCCTCCATTGCCACCTTTACCTTTGACAGATAAAACTTAGTGGCTACTGATTGCTTCATATTTAGAAAATTCTCATTGGTGCCCACATTCAATCCAAATCCGAAACTCACGTTCTTTCCAAACCTGGCCACTGTTGCTTTCCTGGGATTTATCTCTACTTCTCTAGACATAAAAACCAGATATAGTTGTAGTTTCTGTGCAGCCCCTCTGAGAGATAAAGACAAATAATGATAAACCTACCTTCAAATGCTGACTCTGCCTTTTAATTTGCTTTGTGATAATATACAAGATTTGGAAGCTCAAAGCTCTAAGTTTTCCCACATACAGATCTGACAAACAAGATTAAATAGGCCCATAAAAATAGAGGTTATGATAGGAAGTAAAAGCCATACTATTTTCCTTTTCTAACTGCCTCACACTCTCCTCTTCCTATTTAAATACATGGGTAACCTAGTAGATCCAAGAAAGAGCTGCAGGTCTAGTTCTGTTTTATGACATTGAGGAAGTCACAAAAGGCCAGCATGTCTGTTTTGATATCTGTAAAATCAGGATAATTATAGTTGACAGCTGCGCACCATACTGTGAAGACAAATGCAATAACATTCACAAAGCAAGTGACACTCAGGGGAAAACTAGAGCCACATGCAATAAGGAGTAATGGCAACGATGGCACTGAACTTATTTTTCAATATTCACTAAAAAGATGTGTACACCTGTTGTCCAGGACATACTGTCCTATAATGAAAACCAAACACCTGCCAGAATTCATTAAAGCTCAGGTCACCAAAGGATAACTATATTTTAATATATCTGTTGCAACTTTTGGAGATTAAGAAGGAGCCATTGAGAAAATGAACTGTGTCATAGTGGGGCTGGCAGGAAATAAAAAAGCAAAACAAACCAAGAACAACAAAGAAAACAACAAACCCTCATGGCCCATTCTATGCAGCTCCCTTTTAGCTGATAGCACACTTTACTGTGAATCTCACTGGCTTTACCCTAAGCAAATACATTAACTACATCTACTGGGAGATTGTGCCAGCATCTTTAGATGTCACTTTGCCTGGCAACAGATGTTCCTAATACACCATTCCATAAGTCTCTTGGTGTTGCATTCAATCAGATCTACACCTTTCATGAGGCTTGGTATTAGAAATTGTGCAATTTTTCTCACTTGATTTGAACTTAGATTTTTCAACATACCTGCAGAGGACTACTATCAGAAATAAAATGCTTTTAAATGAAACTGTTTACTTAAGAGAATCCATGAAAAATCATGAGAGACACTGATTAAGGGCAACAGCTTTTCTGATATTTCTTTAGTTTTAGAAATGCCTGTTTTCATTGTTTGGCATGGCTGTCTATATTATAAATAACCATAAATATATCAGGAAGCCTTTTTCCTAGCCTCACTTGGTGCCCCCGAGAGGTTTTCTGAATGCTAACCTCCTACAGGAGGTCCATTTGCATCACAACCTGTGTAATCTAACCGAAGCAACGGGAATGTTCTGAGAGAATATATTTTTGTCCAGGTGTTACTCTCTGGATTGAAAGAGAACATAATAGAAGCGACTTTTTACATATGCTGGCTGTGAAAGTATGACCAGGTGTGAGGAGAGGAAGTAAAATGTTCCTTTTAAAAGTTGAAGGTACGTAACACCAGAGGTAGGAAAAGGGGACTAAAAATCAGAGAGAAAAGAGGCCAGTCTTTCAGGAGAATGCTTGGTTCTTTCGGAACAGAATTTTTTACAAACACACATCAGTAATTCATCAAAGTCAAACAATGCCCATTGTTCAATTTCTTATGGCCTCAATGGGCTTCTTCCTTTCCCTCCTCCCCCATGCCAAATGAAATCCATTTGACATGGATTTCAAATACTACGCTTTGTCTTTAGAGTCTGATTTTCTTGTTTAGGAAAATTAATGAAAAGTGATCATGAAAGGTAATACTAGTAAAAAGTAGAATCCTATTTATGAGGCTTGGCATGTTAAGAGTTTTAATAAATATCTCTATCTCAGTAAGTCTTATGGGGACAGTGGCTTCTATTATGGGTCCCACTCTTCTTCAGAGAACTGTGAGGTTAATCCTCCAAAAGCTTGTCTGACTCCCAATTATCTTCCCAATTAGTATATCAAGGCCTTTTTTGATCTGGTCTCTCAAATACCTTACAGCTTCATCTCACTGCTCTCGTAAGTTTACCTAACATTCTAGCCTAAACGATTAACTCTTTTCTGCATTTCCTAAAGTCTGTCCTATTTCTTTTACTGTACATTGTTATCTGTAATTATTTGCCACCTTCTCCCTATCTCCATGTGTCTAAACACTATCTTTAGAGCTACTTTCCCCATCTCTGCCCTTTAAGCCAAATCAATTGTTATCTCTCTAGAAATCCCATAGCAATATATTTAGATCCTGCATACATCATTTTATCATATTCTCTACCATACATTATAATCATCTATGTAGATACCTTATAACTTCCACTGATATTTTGTGCCATATATTACTTTTCTCCAAGGTCAGAATTTAATTTGTGTTTATAAATATTTAATTTGTGTTTATGTCCCCTCCATAAATATACCTCCCAGAGTGCATTATATTTAGTCGTTACTAGATAACTCTTAAATAAATACAGAAAAGACTGTCTTTCTTCTGATTTCATTAACTCTTCTTTTATTCATATGATTTTATACTCCATTTTGCTCACAAATTTCTTAACTTGTCTGGCTGAAAATGACAAGGTTGCATTGTGGCCTAGAAAGAAAGGTAGGAAAAAATGTCGCAGGCAACGCTGAGGTTTCTTGTGGCTCATGGTTGCTTAAACCAAGGAGGGGCTGTTAAAGGTCTGAAGCAGAGCTTCTTTTCCTATTTTAGCCTGGATTAAGTTTTTGGTTCTGGGGATGGTTAGTGTTTGCATTGACAATAAGTAGTAATCACTATTGAGCAAACGGATTGTCCTATATTTTTCTAAGTTTACCTAAAATTTTAAACGAAATGTATCAATATTGTATTGGAAACTCTGCTCCAACACTTATTGGAGGGTATCTCATGCTCTAATTTATTATTTATTTCTCAAAAACAAAAACGTAGAATTTTTTAGTGGCACTCTCTTAATAATCTACCTTTTATTTTCTGCCTTTCCTCTTCCATCTCACTATTAGTAATTTCTCTGCCTTCCATATAAACACAATGCATCCAATTTCTTATCTCAGGGTTAGCTTCTGGGAGAATACAATTGAAAGGCATAGGTTATCAAACAATTTCTACTTGTATAACTCTGTAAGTCACAAAACAAGTACACATTAGTAGGAGATATGGCAAAGAATATTTTGTTGTTACAGGCAGTTTTTCTCTCTTTTTTTTTTATTTCATTTTGCAATGCCAATAACACGTGAACGTATCTTTGCCTCTAAATTCTAAATTCAGGAAAAATAAGGACTACTCTTATATTCTCAGTATTATTCCTAGCACCCATCACAGTACCTGGATCCTATTTACTTCACACCAGACCAGTGTGTTGGCTGCAATGTGGAATAAACTGATGAACTAGAGTTTTTGCCTCAAATGACCTCAAACTCTAGTAAATAATATCCTCACCATTAACACAAAGTAGCAATTACTAAATTCCTTAAGAAGTGGAGTGCTGGAGCAGTGCTCTCTTACTGTTATTATATGTACTTACTAGTAGGAAAGAATAATAAACCAAGTTTTATTTCTCACATTATAATTTATACAGCATTTTTTCTCATAGATTTGTTTTTGATAATTGAGACTACTTGCATTCGCACTGTTTTTTTTAAATTAATTTTTATGGTGACATTGGTTAACGAAATCTGATACATTTTAACAGTAAGGCATATATATATTCACCTTCCATTGTTAGATTTTTTTCTGTCACCACATATTTGACCCCTTTTACTCCATCTACCTCCCCTCTCCTCCTCCACTCCCTACCCTCTGGTAACCACTAGTCTATTGTCCATGTCCATGAGTCTCTGTCTGTTTGTCCTGTTCATTTATTGCTTTTAGGTTTATATCCCACATATAAGTGATATCATGTGATTTTCAGTTTTTTTTTTTTTGTCTGGCTTACTTCACTGAGCATGATTATCTCGAGGTCCATCTATGCTGTCACAAATGGCAGTATTTCATCTCTTCTCATGGCTGAGTAATATTCCATTGTATATATGTACCACAGCTTCTTTAGCCAATCATCTATCATAGGACACTTCGGTTGCTTCCACATCCTGTGAATAATGTTGCTATGAACATCAGTGTGTAAATATCTTTTCGGATATGACTTTTCAAGTCTTTGGAGTAAATACCCAGTAGAGGGATTGCTGGATCATATTGTAGATCAATTCTCAGTTTTCTAAGGAACCTCCATACTGTCTTCCATAGCGGCTGTACCAATTTGCAGTCCCACCAGCAGCGAATGAGGATTCTTTTTTCCCGGCATCCTCTCCAACATTTGTTATTACTTATCCTGTTGATTATAGCTATTCTAACAGGTCACACTGCTTTATATGTCTCTATTTTTACCATTTGGTTTGCTATAGCACCGATTCATAATGAAACACAGAATAACGTTTGTTAGCTTTTAATGAAAAAGAGTAAAATGAGCTAAGGGACAGAGGTACTGTGGTGGGCAAAATAATGGGCTCCCAGTTCTGCCCATATTCTAATCTCTGGAACCTGTGAATATGTTACCTTACATAAAAAAGGGGAATTAAGGTTGTAGATGAATTAAGGTTGGTGATTGAATGACTTTAAAATAGGTAGAATATCCTGAATTATATCCTGAATTATCAGGGTGGGTGCAATGTAATCACAAAGTTCCTCATAAGTGAAAGAAGGAGGTAGGGAAGTCAGTGTCAAGCCAGAGAGATGGTAGCATGAGAGGGACTTACGCTGTTGTGACTGCATGAAGATGCATGCAAGAGGCCATGCGCCAAGGAATGCAGGCAGCCTCTCAAATCTGGAAAGGGCAAGGAAGCAAACGCTCCTCTGGAGCCTCCACAGAGGAAACAATCGGACCAAATTTTGATTTTAACTCATGAAACATGTCAGACTTTTGACACACCAGATTTTGACCTTGCAAGATAATCAATTTTTGTTGTTTTAAGCAATAAGTCTGTGGCGATTTGTTATAGCAGTAAATGAAAAACTAATACACCTACTTTGTATTGCCCACCAAAAAGTATGATTCATGTGAGCAGGAACTGATTTTATGCTTACTGATATATTTATGGTGTATCAAGGGCAGTGACTGGTACACAGTAAATATTCAATAAACATTTAATGAATGTTAATTAATTTACTAGTTCCTTTTGAAGGAACTGACAAATTAATAAATTTGGATTGATTAGTTAATTCTTTTGTCAGATCTTACATAATTCTCAAGAGAATGTGTCAAATAACAACTGCTAATATTTCGTAATTCATAAAGTATGTTAATATCCATTATTGACATTACCTTAGGATAGAATATGAAGTAAAAAGAATTTTTAATTTAAAGTTTGAGAACTAAAGATCTGAAATGTGAAATAAATTTCACTACTTCATGCAAGTGGTAAAGGGGCAATCCTGTACTCCAAGTCTAATATTTGGATTTCAAACCCTTGTAAGCATTTAGTCTTTAATCAATTAATTCATCCATTCATGTCTGTCAATAATAGAGTATTCAAGAACTGAAACAAAATAGATAAATGAATTCTGCCTCCATAAATCAGAATCTAGTGACAAATACAGACACAAAAATAACACTCAATGTAATAAGATAAAACTCTGTTAAAGAAGGCAGATTCCACACACCTTCAAATTTCTCTCTAAATATAGTGTTAAATGATAGTAGAGGGAAAAGCAAATTTGAGAGGAATGATCAACATAAAGATTGTTTTAACAAATGTCTTCAGATGGAAGTGGATGAGGAGTAATAATTTCTATATCTGGGCTGAGGGGGTCACAGCTGTAAATGTTCACAGAGATAATTCAGAAATTAGGGAACTGGGTTGCCAGCAACTCCCTGCAGAGGGTTAACTTTGAAGCAGTCCAGAGAAAAGACAAGACACAGGCTGAAGACAGAAGCACTAATTCCAATACAGATCTGGTACAATCTTCTTTTCCATAACCTTCTCTTTTAAAGATAGAAGACACTGAAGCAAACAAACATTCTTGCTTTGACAGACACTGTAGGTTCACTAAACAGTGTCCTTTCCCAACTCCCTTCTTCCTTTCCTGCCTTCACTACTTAGCCTTGAAAAATTAGATATTCATCCTCTCATTCTCTAAAGCACTTTGGGTACCTTTGCAAAACCAATATGACTAATAAATTATAGCCATTAAAATCAGAGTGGGAATCTGCTGGGAGCTTTCTAAAAAGGTATGATGCATGGAACTGCAGCCATATATTTATATGAGAGGATAGAAATTAAGACTACATTATCCCTGATATTGCTAAGCTATAAACCAATGAGCAATTTCATAGTTCCAGATTTTCCACTATGTGAAAAAAAGTGACCCCTATTTTCTTAAGCCACTGATAGAAGGATTTTCTGTTACTTTCAGACAAAAATTACTCCTAAAAATTAAACATTTATAGATTTAGTAGAGGCTAAAAAGGATAAATGCACATGAAATTATGAAAGAGGAAAATGTTGATGGGTCCACGTTCTGAGGGGTGCTACTCCCAAAGCTCTGGTGGAGGGGTTAGCTTTGGATGGGAGGACGGATGACATCTTTGCTACCGAGATGGGAAGGACAGCTGTGAGCATGCATGCAGGTTCAAATAAAAATAAAAAGGGGATTGCATGCTAAGAAATCTTTTCTGAAAACCTCAGTTTTCTTTATAAAGTAGGATGCAAAGTTATCGTGTGCGTGTAGGCATGTACCTTTTGTCTAATTATAGGTACTTGTTTGGTGAAGAGTTTGAGGAGTTTAAGGGAAAGTACATTTTGCGGTCACAATTGAGGTGGCTAGAAATGGAAGCTGACTGCAGTTATAGAGAAAGATAGTTACACAGCACTGGAGACCCACTATGACTGCGTGGTGATGACTCAAAGGTAAAGCTCTGCAGATAAGAGAGCTGACAGTGATAATCACAGGTGCATGTCAGAGACTATGCTAATGAGGCAGCACAATATAATGAAAAGAACAGGGACATCAGAGTGACATGGGGGCCTATTTTGTCATCTTAGTTATGTCACTTATTAACTATACAACATTGGATGGTCTGCTTTACTCTCTGAGACTCAGTTTATAAAACATATAAAGTACTGTCTATAATGCATGGCAAATAATAGCGAAACAGCAGTAAATAATATTAATAGTTTCCTCTAATTATTATTCCTCTATTATTACTAAGTGATAATCCAAGGAGACTAGTAGACTGAGAGGTCTAGATAAGGGAATACTGATGAGGTGATACACAAGAACAATTAAAGAATAAGAGAGATGTAACAATGTCCAATAGTAGTGAGAGTGATATGTCAGAGTTTAGTGTTTCATGTGTGAAGCGTTTTGGGGTAAAACAAAGAAACAAAGTCTAGATGCCTCTGTGATTTGCTGGAATGGATGTGAGGGATCTCAGAGGAGCTGTTAAGAAATATTGAGGTCAGGGTATAAAATAAGTCGTTAACAGGAATACTGAAATCATCCAAGTCCAAGATTGAAGCCACATTAGGTGTGAAGAAAAGACCAGTATATGAGCAAATGACATCAAGGAAGAGTTGTGCAGAATAGCAAAATTACATGAGATTTAAATAAAGTATTTGTATATAAAGATAAAGGTGATGGGAAGGGAGAAACAATGATTTGGAGAACTTCAGTGTTCCCCTCTGCTGGTCTTAGAGAATGTGGGGAGTGGGAACATCATTAGTAAAGAATTAGAACACCTCCAAATCAAATGCTGCCATATTTTAGTTTTGAAACCATGAACAGGCTATTTAAGTTTTTGAGTCTCAGGTTCTTCACCTATAAAATGGAGATAGTAATGCCTACTTCAGAGAGTTACTTGAGATAATTTCTATTAAGTGATGAGAAGAAGACTTCACATATGTAGCACTTTTCTTCCAAAGGGGAAAGCTAAAAATCCATGTGGTCCTGGGAAGTCAGGTTTCAGTAAATATAAAGAGTATCAGGAAAGAACCTCTATTCTCTGGATTGTGCCATCAAATCACCTGGAAATAAATTCAGGATCTGTCATTGCCGCTTCCTCTAGCAATCAGCTGGCTTTAAAACACTGGCTTACAAGCAGGGGAAAACAAATGGAACTACCTCTCAACTTAGAAGTCTTAAAACAGATTCCAATTAGAATTCACAGTGAATTGCAATTGCATTTTTCGCTGTTAGACATTTCATCAATACATTCTATTGCCTTGCTTCCTGAAAGACTTTCATCAGTGAGAAGACAACCTTTTAGCTAGTTATAAGGGTGAGTCAGGAGACTAGCAATCAATGACTCACTCAGGCTTTGTAAATGACTGGCCAGTTTCGTGGTCCCTAACATTTACTGTACTGTAGATATTTGTTAGGAAAAATAATAAAAGAGAAAAACTATTGTGAAAGTAACTACTCCACTGGCTAACACTGATAAAGCTAGGTAATATCATAATGATTATTTGAGTCAATATAGAGACAACAATGTTTTGTCAACTCAAATATTACATTAATTCATAATTTTTGATCCTCTTTAATGTGGCTTGATTTTCAAGCCTTGACTCATCTTAGATTGTGGCCAGAAAACCACAGGAACTATTCACAATATTATATGAAATAACTTGAAGAGTATTATTCCATATACTACAGAAGACTTGAGAGATATTAAGATATCTTAATTTTGGTGCTCTGCTAGTGCTGGAATTTGTTTCCTGCCCTAACAAGTGAGATGTTATTCTCTATTTTACGAATAACAAATGACACATATTGATTTCTACATTTTATTACTATGAGAGTTTTATTTTATATCAAAGACAAAATTTTACTTTTTCTGAGGAAGAAAACTAAATATTTGTTAGTTTAGATACAATTGATTATTATTACAATTATTTTTTGTAATTTTTTTCCCAAGACATACAGATCTCTGCGAAGGTTGACATTTTGTTTGTTTAACAATTATAAAAGCCATTCCAGACAGAACTTTGAAAAACACAGAATCCCACAGCCTGAATTAAACAGGATTTGGGAATGTTTTTGGCCTTTGGTTATTCAACTAACCTAAAGGATAAAAATAATAAATCAATTATTAAGTACATAGTAATGACAAAGCAAGTCAGTTTTTCAAGTTTTCTTATTACAAGTTAACACAGAGAGACTACAAAGAGATGCTCTGCATTTAAATATTACTCTGGGAGAATTACATTTAAGAAAAATAGACCTTAGTTTTTTGAGTAATTTCAGGTTTAAAGAAAAATGTATCAGAAAATATAGCAGAAAATGTATAAAGTATTCCCATGTACCACAATAACACCCCCTCTAGTTTCCCTATTATTAATATCTTGCATTAGTGTAGTATATTTGTTAAAATTGGTGAGCCAGTATTAATACATTATTATTAACTAAAATCCATAGTTTAAATTAGGGTTCATAATATTCTGAATAATATTGTATTGTATGGATGTACCAAACTTTGTTTATCCATTCATTTATTGAAGGGCATATAGGTTGCTTCCAAGTTTTCGCTATTGTAAATAAAGGTGCTATAAACATCGATGTGGAGGTTTTTGTGTAGATGTAAGTTTTCAACTCATGGTTAAATACCATGGGGCTGGATCATCTGGTAAAAGTATACTTCGTTTTGTCAGAAACGGCCAAACTGTCTTCCAAAGTGGCTGTACTATTTTGCATTCCCACAAGGAATGAATGAGAGTTCCTGTTGCTCCATATTCTCACCAGAATTTGTGTTATGAGTGTTTTGGGGTTTTGCCATTCTAATAGGTATGCATGTAGTGGTTGTATCTAGTGTTTTTAATTTGAAAATTCCTAATGACATATGATGTTAAGCATTTTTTCATATGCTTATTTGCCATCTATATATCTTCTTTGGTGAGATGTCTATTCAGATCTTTTGCCCATCTTTTAATTGGAGATAATTACATTTTTTAAATTAATACTTAATGCCTTGGGCAGACATAGGCAAAGACAAGTCTAAAGACATCCAGGCCAGCAATATTTGACTACAAGTAGATGACTGAGTATTGGAAATCTGTGTCAATGAAAGGAAGTTTGTCAGCCGTGGGATGAAATAAATGAGAGCTTCCTGAATTGCACTGCCTATGCAAGTGCTGTTAGGTGTGAGACTTGTTCTCATGTACATTCCAATTGTTGGGATGTAGAGATTAATCCATTTTCTCTTGAGGCAATCAAATATTTAAATATTTAATATTTAAATCATTCCTCTTGTTCTAATCAAGAATCTTATTTTGAATACTTTCATTTGTTTACCAATATATATTAAGTGACTACTATGTGTTAAGCACTGTTTTAGGTTCAGAAAAGGCAGTGTCAAATCGGATAAATATCCTTGGCCTCAAGGAACTTACACTGAATTTGGAAGAGTCAGAGAATAAGCAGATGAGTGCATAAATAAGACAGTCCAGAGGAAGAAAATTACAAAAACAAATTAATAAACTAATATAGGATTAATGAAATAGAGGCTGCTTGAAAGGGGCATCTAGTCAGAGAAGGCATCCCTAAGGTGGGGACATTTGGACCAAACCTAGAGGAGGAGTCAGGCTTGGGAAGATGGTGGTGATAGGTGGAAGTTTTGGCTGGCAGAAAGTTTTGCAAAACTGAAAGTCATGAGAAAGCTACGAGGCAGTGGCAAAGTTGGCATAGTGGAGAAAAATAAGGAAAGCCAATGTAGCTAGAGCGTGACGAGTTCACTGAGTGATTGGGAACACTTTCTCTAGTGGCACATTCTTTTTCGGGAAAAAAACAACAACAAACACCCGAACAAAAAAAATACATAAAAAATTTTAGTTGCAAAATAATCTCATACTAGCACTAAATTAAAACTTCAGAGGAACTAAGCAATGAAAAGTTTGTAGCACCACTTTCCCAGAGGCAATTCAATATTAAAACAATAAATACTAAACTATAAAATGAGTATATGGAGGTCTAACTGAATTCTGATATTTCCCTTGATGACTATTATGGCAGACACTAAAATATTACCCAACATCTATTTCTCACCTTACTTTCTGTTAATAAAACCTTGAATTTGTTGGAGACAGCAAGGTCTCAGCTTTCCTATTTCAGTACCTCTTGCAGCTGAGAATAACCATATTACACAGACAATACCAGAAAGTAAGTAGCAAAATTGTAATGGGAAGTTGTGAGAAATCTGTTGATTTCCTGAAGAAAGAGCAAGGAACAGAAGTAACTGCCTCTGCTTCCCCACTGGTTCTTTTTCCTTGAAGATTTTTGTGATGGATCTCTGCAGAAGCTCTTTTACAATCATTAGACTACAAGCCAGGTGCTCTGATAACACTACTGTGCAGCTGAACCTAGGCGAATAACAGCACATCTCCTGAATTCCAGTTAGGGACATCATATACCCTAATTTCAAACTATATTATAAAGCTATAGTAGTCAAACAGTATGGCATTGACATAAAAACAGTCACATAGATAAATGGAACAGAATAAAGTACCCAGATATAAGCCCATGTCAATTAATTTACAACAAAGGAGGTGAGACTATACAATGGGGAAAGGACAGTCTCTGCAATAAAAAGTGTTGGGAAAACTGGACAGCCACATGCAATAGAATGAAACTGGGCTACTATTTTACAGCATAAACAAAAATTAATACAAATGGATTAAACACTTGCATGTAAGACCTGAAACCACAAAACTCCTAGAAGAAAACACAGGTGGTAAGCTCCTTGACATTGGCCTTGGCAATGTATTTTTGGATCTGATGCCAAAAGCGCAGGCAGCAAAACCAAAAATAAACAAGTAGGGCTGCATCGAATTAAAAAACTTCTGCCCAGAAAAGAAAATCATCAACAAAATAAAAAGGCAATCTACTAAATGGGAGGAAATACTTGTAAATCATATATCCAATAAGGAGTTAATATCCAAAATATTTAAACAACTCTTATAACTCAATAGCAAAAAAAACCAATTTTATTAAAAAATGGGCAGAGGACCTGAATAAACATTTTTCGAAAGACATAGAGATAAACAAAAGGCACATGAAAAGATGCTCAACATCACCAATCATCAGGGAAATGCAAATTAAAACCACAGTTGAGATATCACTTCCATACTCATTAGAATGGCTATTTTCAAAAAGACAAGAAATAACAAGTATTGGAAAGGATGTGGAAAAAAGGGAACCCTCCTGCACTGTTGGTAGGAATGTAAATTGGTGCAGCCACTATGAAAAATGGTATGGACGTTCATCAAAAAAGTAAAAATAGAAATACCATATGACCCAGCAATTCTATTTTGGGTATTTATTCAAAGAAAATGAAAACACTAATTTAAAAATATACCTGCACACCCATATTTAGTGCAGCATTATATACAATAGCCAAGATATGGAAACAACTCAAGTGTCTATTGATGGATGAAATGAATAAAGATGTAGGTTATAGAGATATAATGGAATACTACTCAGCCCTATAAAAAAGAATGAAATCTTGCCATTTGTGACAACATGAATGGACCTTGAGGGCATTATGCTAAGTGAATAAGTCAAAGAAAAACAAATATTGTATTATATTTCTTAAATGTGGAATCTAACAAAACTAACCAAACAAATCAAAATAAAACAAAACAAAACTAAACAAACAAACAAAAAAATAAGCTCATAGATTCAGAGAACAGATTGGCGATTGCCAGAGGGTATAGAGGCAGGGGTTGGTGAAATGGATAATAAGTGTCAAAAGGTACAAACTTCCAGTTATAAAAGAAATAAGCCATGGGATTATAAGGCATAGCATGGTGACTACAGTTAATAATACCATATTGCACATTTGAAAGTTGATAAGAGCGTAGATCTCAAAAGTTCTCATTGTAACTAGGTACGGTGATGGATGGTAGCTAGACTTATTATGGTGATCATTTTGCAAGGTATACAAATAACAGATCATTATATTGTACACCTGAAACTAATGTTATATGTCAATTACACAATAATGAAAATGGTTAGGTTATACATTTTTTTTATCATATCAGAAAGCTATTGAAAGGAAAACTGACAGATTGTTAAGAGACCAAGTTAAAAGGCAATCTGCTAATGAAGTTTGTTGAGCATTGTGTGCTTCTATTTGTTTTAGAAACTGAAATTTGAGAAAATATTTGTACACAATCACTACAGCTGTCAAATACTTTTCTTGAGTTAGAGTTTTCTTGTTGTGGCAAAATTACAGAGCCCTGTGTACCCAAAAACCTCATAACAATCTGCATTTCAAAGGAACATGAGTAGCCTGCAATCTGCCAGTAAAAGTCTATACACTATTCAAAGAAGGAAATTAGTAGTAAAAGGTCTTTAAACAAAGAAGATACTGGGCTATGATAATTTTAAGAGAATTATATTGTGGTTTACATGTTATTCTGTAAACATGGATTTTAAAAGACTGGCATTTCTTTAACCATTAATACTCAGCCATGAAATTTCCTGTGACTATGTAAATGCAATTAATAATAGCATTAATATGAGCTGATACTCTTGATATCCTCCTATTGCTTTTACATATTAATACCAATGCCAATACATTTTTCACAATTTTTTAAATGATGTATTAGCAAGTAAATTATTTCAAATACACAGAAGTATTTTCTGTATTTTAAATACACAGAAGTATCTATAGAAATGAGTCCTCAAATTACAGTTTAGAGGGAAAGGCAGTTTTAGTCAAGTCTGATCATGTGCCTTGAATTGTTTCAAGTTTCACAATTTACAAAGTCCAATTTATAAGTAAGTGTTGCGACCATTTCCTATTTTTTTGAGTATAGTGTTTTCATTTTTTGCCTATATTTAAAATTTATTTACTATTTAGTATAGTTTTGATTATTTCAGAGATGACAATGGAAGTCGAAATCACTTTGCTCTGATATTTAACCATAGGATTATGGGTCTCATTTATTTAAAGTAATACTAAAGTAATACTTTAAAACAAAACATGAGTTGTCTACAAATACATTGAAAAGGCCATGGTTTATTGTGATTAGTTTTGTACCCATATCTCTACCTATATTTAATATAAACTGACAGTTGTCCATATATTAAGGCACTTAAGCAAAACACTCTTGAAAATGAACCCCTTTGAGCATTTTAAAACTCATTTTTGGTGTCTTCATGGTTCTCGTTAATTTAACGTGTTGCAAGGTGAGAGCAAGGGTTTCAGTTTATTATTGGTAAGTATCTCACATATTCTTTTTATTCACAGAAATAAAATATCCAATTAGATGAAATTATCACTTCACATTGTGCTTTTGAAAATGCTTTTTACGGCATCAGAAACATGTTGTTGTTAAGTTTAAAACTACTACTGTGGGTATCAGAGTTCATGTGTGTTTATCTAGTTTGCCCTAAATATCGCTCTCCTAAGTGTTGCTCAAACTATCAGATTCAAGTGTAAAAAGCACTCGATTATTGAATTTAAAAAGAAAAAAATAAGTCTTTATTTTATTTAATGGTTTATAGAAACAACAATACCAGGAGATGTTGCCAACATCTTTAATGCAGAGAACAGAAGAGATTCTAGACAAGACATTTTAGGGCCCCTTCCATGTCTCATTCTCATGTTCTATAGCCTAGTGCTGCAAATACAAATGCCTACAGGGGCCAGGCAGGTAATACAAATGAATAAATTCAATGAGGTGGAAACATTAAATTACACAATTCTATGAGTTTGTCTTTCATTTTCTATTTCTTTATAGAGTTTTGAAAATAGAAAAAAAAAAATCATTACTATAGAAAAGCAACAGTGTAAGTACCATGAAAAATAGCAACTCCTACATGCATCTGAGATCAGGAAATAATAAGGTGTAGCAGTGGACATGAATGATCAAGTTCTATACACATTTTAGAAGTAGTCATAGTTTTAACAAGGTTATCAGTCAAATCAAATGCTGAGTGTAGAGCAGCATTCAAGTGTAACTCTGAATGTATCTCACACACACATACTTTTTTGGGGAAACCTGAGCAACTAGAAAGACACAGTTGGCATTAATTGAGATAAAAAAGGCAGATGACAGTTTGTGGGCGTGAGAACTAGAAATCATTTTGTACTTTAGTTTAATGTGGTATTAAACATTCAAGTGAAGATGTCAAATAGGTGTTTTAGAAAAGTGTTTCAGGGAAGTGGTTCCAAATATGTTAATTTGAATGAGAGTATTCAGCAGAGGTATGGTATTTAGAGCTATAAATGAGATTATCTAGAGCCACACTGACCAATATGTGAGCCCTAACCACGTGTGGCTTCTGAAAATTGGAAATGTGAGTTGTCATATTCAGATGTACTATAACTATAAAATACAGCGCATTTTGAAGACATTGTATGAAAAAATAATCTAAAATATCTCATTAATAATTTTCTATTGATTGTATTTTTAATTATATTTCCTATACTGTCTTAAATAAGATACATTATTAAAATTAAAATTATCCGTTATTTTTACTTTTTATAAAAATTTAAAATTATATATGTAGCCCACATTTGTCACTGACTTGATATTTTTCCTGTAGAGTTTGGAGTATGAAAGTAGAAAGAGAAAAGCTCCAATGACTGATCCATGAATCACCCCTTTAGTTAGAAGTAGGGTTTTAATTTCCAAAACCCAAGTGAATATGTTATTTAAAGAAGGAGAGGATAA
Source organism: Pteropus alecto (assembly GCF_000325575.1). Lineage (NCBI taxonomy): Eukaryota > Metazoa > Chordata > Mammalia > Chiroptera > Pteropodidae > Pteropus > Pteropus alecto. The sequence goes on along the minus strand of NW_006433024.1, from coordinate 3,568,728 downwards.
TCACATGTATAAATGATGCTGATGAGTCAAAATAAGATTAAGACTGAGAAATATCCATTAGTTTTCGTGATTTAAAGGTCACTGATGACTTTAACAAGAGTTAGACCAGAAGAGCTATGGGAATGAGAACTAAATTGGAATTCATTCAAGAGGTGGGAGGATAGAAATTGGAGTATGGACAACTCTTAAAATAGATCAGAGAAATCTGACTGTAGCTAAATTAGTATCTGAGGTTAAGACAAGTATTTATTTTTTATGTTTGTATATTGATAAGAAAAGTGGTTAAGTAGGAGAGGAGATAATTCTCGTAGTGAGGCCATTAGAGAGAGAACAAGAAATTGAGTCTTGATAGATTTACTAACCTAATTTTGATTATTACCTATATCAATTTGAATGAATACGAAAGAGAAAGAAACTTTTAACAATTATAGCAAGTTTCTGAATATCCGCATTTAGAGAAAAGAGGATGAGCTTTGGAGTCCAAAAGTAGAAGTCTCATTGAGTCACAACTCTGCTACTCATTAATCATGTATCACTGGGCAATATATAGGTAAAAAATGAAACAACTGAACAAGGAGAGAGAAGCGAGTCCAAAACAGATTAGAGAGTTCATCCATAGTAACTGGAAAATAACCAGAATATATAGAAGTAGAAGCAAACTGGTTGTTAAATCTCGTGGTAGTTAGATAACAATGTTCTCTTAATTTCAGTGGCTGCTTAATATTCCATTTTATGTCTGACTTTTAAAAACTAATTTGCTACTTTTTACTATTATAAGAATGCTGTATTGAACAGCCTTCTAGCTAAAATTTTATCTATACTTTGATAATTTTATTAGGATAAACTGCTAGAAATTATAGGATGAGAAATACAAAGTTGAAGGGTTCGAGAAAATTTGAACCAGATTTCATTCTAATGCATAACATTTCTTTTCCTAAAACCCTTACAAACAATGATTATCATCATTAAAGAGCTACTTCTGTAAAAATGTAGCCATGTGAAAATATTTTGGATGTTTCTGAATTGAAAATTGAATGAAATTCCTAAAATTTCTTCCTCCTAAAATAGATACATCCAAAAAATTTGTATTCAACATTAGAAGGTGCTACATGACCTTGGTTTGGTTTTAGTCCATTTTTTCTCATTTTTATGTATTGGCATACTATAATGAAAATAAAATAAAAATGCAAAACATTTAAAAAGTCACTCTTACATGATCTCATTGCATGTGAAATTGAAGACAAATAATAAAAAGAAATAAAAGGTTTGTAATTTATTTAAATGTCCATTACCTCACTGAAAGACTAGTGGCAATAAACCTGGAAAAGAAAATTTTGTTGTTTGACCTCTCTGTTTCAATTTCACAGTGGTATAATTAAGTTATTGATCTGCTTGTACTCAAAGAGGCCTTTGTCAGAAGGTAAACACAAGACTGGCCTTTGTAAACATACATAGGTAGTTATAATTGTAATTATGCATGATTTAAGTGACCTCAAACACTTGAATAAACTAAAAAAGATCGTGAGAAACAGTTGTCTGTACATGTATCGATACAGTGTTTTATAGTTTTCTAAATAATGTGAGGGACGGAGACTATTTTGGTGATTTATGATCTGGAATATGAAGTGATGAATTGCTAAGTATTGTTGAACTACTTAGTGATTTTAATCTCTTTAGATAAGAAAAACTGAGAGGATATTATAAAAAGTAATAGCATAAAACTTGGTAATGTATAAGTTAAAATATTGTACTTTTTAAGGCATATTATGGGAAAATGTGTGCCAAGTAAGGCTATATATTGCTGAGTTTATTATTTGCTTAGAAGAAAAAATAAAATGTGAAATATCTAGATTAAAGGTATATTTTCAAGCAATAATGAAAGAAAATTAGGTCAGTTTTTATTTTGATTTTTTGTTTAAATTAGCCTTCTTTTATATTCCTCTGTAACCAATTATCTAACACCATATTCACATTTATAGCAGTTTACTATACACTTATTAAATACTGTGAGGTTTACAACATATTGCATAAAATATACATGACTTTTTTCTGTGAACAAAAGATATACTGATCAGATACATATTTCAAAGACACTCTGTGGTCTAACATAGGAAGGCTCATTATTATTATTTGACTAGAGATAAAATTAAGGATCCCCATTTAATGTTGAAAACACAGCTACTAAGATAGACATTACGAAATCAGTGGAATTTTATTTTTTTCTTAGGTGTTATATACCCTCTATCCAATGACTACCAGGAGCATACATATAATCAAACAAGCTGGGTTTATTACTCATTGCAACAAAGAAATGAAAAAGAGGCAGTATGATATTGTTCATAATAAATATATATTTATAAAGAAATATATATATATTTGGTCTTCATTTCTTTCCCAACACATAGCTCCCAAAACTCTTGGAACGTCCTAAGTGATAAGAGAGAGAAAGGTGTCTTCACATTCATAATAAACTCCTTTCAACCACACCTGAGTTTATGTTAATTAGGTGACTTCTGGATCTCACCTAAGGATGGGGGTTTGTTGCCATAGGAACCAACCATGTGATTTGAACTTTCAGTCCCACCCCCTGACTTCCAGGGAATGGAAGGGGCTAGAGGTTGACTCTACATCACCAATGGTCAGTTATTTAATCAATCATGCCTATGTAATAACACTTTCATAAAAACCCAAAAGGACTGGTTCAGAGAGCTTCTAGGTTGTTGAGCATGTGGAGGTTTGGTGAGAGAAGTGTGTTAGGAGAGAGCTTAGAAGCTTTTTGCCTTTTCTCCATACTTTGCCCCATACATCTCTTCCATCTGGCTATTCCTAAGTTATATCTTTTTATAATAAACTGGCTATCTAGCAAGTCAAATGTTTCCCTGAGTTCTGTGAGTCACTCTAGCAAATTAATCAAACCCAAGTAGGAGGGGTTATTGGAACCTCCAATCTACAGCCTGTAGGTCATTAGTTCAGGCAATGACCTGGACATGTAACACTTGGATGATTGGCATCCAAAGTGGTGGGGGGCATTCTGTACAACTGAACTTTTAACCTGTGGGATCTGATGCTATCTCCAGGTAGGTAGTGTCAGACGAGTTCAACTCTAGGACACCCAGCTTATACATACTGGAAGAAGAAAAGACAGTTTCTTTCTACTTGGGTTGCTAAATTTTGATATGATTCAGGAGCTTTCAGTAGGTATTTAACCCTTCCATGGAAAGACAATTTTCCTGCTACTGAAGATGATAAAGAAGAAAAGCAAAATATAAAGAAACACTGACTGAACTGACTGAATCCAGAAGATATTTCTTGACCTCTTACATCCAAATATGCCCCAAAATTTTCATGCTCAAAGGCCATGCACACTCTTTTCAATAATGAGCGCCAAGAAATTCCCTCATTTTGATAAGAGGGTCTGACTTGGGTTAATTTACTGTAACTGAAAGATCTTTGTCAAGTTCAAGCAGGCTAAACCAATGATTAAAGAGGCAAGAGGGTCATCATGGCTTTCCTTTCATAATGCAATCAAACCTGCACTATAGGCTTCTTCAGAGTAAGATTTATTTTCTTTTCAAACCCTGTAACATAAATATACAAAGTATCTCCAGATATTTCTATCTACTGGTATTCTATTATGTTTTTCTAGTACTTATATCCTGATGCTCTGCCATTTGATGCCCACCTTTTATTATTTGGATAGGGGAGAACTTAGCTCTAATAGATGCCTTAAAGTTCCCCTTTATATCAATATTTTTTTGTTCTTTTTCCTCATAGTTTTTCATAGGAGTATTTATTGCTCAACAACTTCTGGAAGCAGTCAGAGGCTTGAGTTGGTTGCTGAAAAACCAATTCTGTTCCCTCAATTTAAATAGGAACATTTCCAAATAGGAACATTTCCAAATACATTGCTCATTTTCGAGTCCATAAATTCCAGGCTGCTCATACACTGTACTGCATATTTCTGACTAAGATTATTTATTATCTGATGTGTTTGTTCACTTGCCCCCAAACAGGTCCTTGGATTTCATGGCATCAAAGAAAAACTAAAGCTGGATAGTAGTTAAAGTGGTAAAAACAGATTTTATCCAGAACTACTGCCATAGGGAAAAAAGAAACCTTGGTGTAGAACTGAACTCAGTTTCAAATACAACATGCACAGGTCAGAATTTATAGCCAAGAAGCTGAGTAGGAGGTAGCAAATGGAAAATTACTAAGAGGAAATATCAGGGTTAAGGGACACTAGCTAAACCTTTCCAAAAGGATTCTTGCTGAAGGCAGGCTAGGGGCATCAGATATCATCTGGGGGATGGTGGAAGATGAAGAACCCAATCAGGTATGGAAGATGATCAGATATCAAGGGTGGGGAGTTAAGGTTAAATTGATTTACCAGGCTTCTTAATTTCACAAGAAAGAGAGACAGATGTCTCTGAAACATGTATCTGATCATTACGTCTTTTGTTTGCAGGAAAAAATAATGCATATTTTATGCAAAATATACTGTAAACCTCAAAGTATATAGTAAAATGCTATAAATGTGAAGATAGTGTTAGATGATGGATTACAAAATATAGAGAAAGGCTAATTTTAAAAAAAGTCAAAAGAAAAAGTAATGAACTAATTTTCTTTCAATATGATTGAAGATAAACATTATTTAGACTTTCACATTGTGTTTCTTTCTTCCAAGCAAATAACAAAGTGGCAAATCTTTCAAAATCTGTGTTTTAATGAAAAATCCCAATAGACTGCCAAGGCAGAATAAACTCACAGATAGAGTCTGGGCAGTTAAAGATATTAATGTGTTTTCAATGAATTTCCCTACTGTTAATTTTTGTGGCTCGACTTGATCTAATTGAGATATAATTTACTTAAAGGAAAGAGATGGCTTCAAGCTTTGATTCTCACTAAGGATAAAGCATTATCAAATTCTTCTGTTCTTTATTCCACATAAAAAATAACTAACGACCTCTGAGAACTATATCATAAACATCTGTTTAGAGTATTTAGTGTTTTTTAGTGGAGTTAATATTTACTGTAATTCTAAACCAATGATTTCAAAACATTAATCCTTTTAAGTGCACTGAGAAAATTCTGAGGACCTAAATGTTTGAGTATGGCATTCTCATAGAAACAGTACTATTGTCCTTGTATAACATTAAAATGATCACAATCTTGACAATGTAATATATTTTCATTACAGTTTTAATTTCAGTTAGCTGTTAATTAAGGACACCTTATACGGAACGGCAGCCATGTGACAAGATTAAGAGGAAATAATTGTCAGTGAATAAGTACTTTGTCAATATAAGCATAGCTAAAAAGTAACTTATGATTTATGTTAAGAAACAATTGTAGCATAGCAAACAATTCTGGTAATAAAAAAAAAGTATCTTGGGTGGAAATTGACATAAATTTGTATATTGAGAGGACATTTTACAGCTCTGCCTATATATCCAGTTATTGAATGGTGCCAAGGCTTCTTGTGATGACTTTGTTGAATAGAACAAATTGCATTGATGGGCCAATGAGTATGACAAAATTATTTTTGGCCAATGACAGTATTACCATAATTCAAGTTCACCTTGAAAGTTGTTTGGCCAACACAATGAATATGATAGTTCTCAAGCTGCTACTTCTGAATGAAATGCCATTTTGGCCTACGAAATTGGTTGGTTTGGATTCTCCATTACAATTTAGCAAACGGTAAGGCATAAAAACTTTATCCCAGTCCAGAAAAGAAAGAGTATAAACAGATGTTGGAAAATTTTTAATATACTTTCATGAAAATTTGTGAACTGCAGTCATGGCATGGTTGAGTCTGTTAGGTGGTTGTAGACATTTTGAGCTCAAGTCCAATAATAACTATAAAAAGAATTAATGGATCTTTATCCATTATATCTTTATCCATTGACTCAGCTATCATCACGAGCTGCTTTTTCCCATCTAATTATTAACTAGTTTCTTCTGCTTATAATTTATTATATTAGACTTGTCTTGACTTAAGCTCAACATTACTTTGTGACATCCTTTTATACCTTAGTTAATAACTGGCTAGCTCTCTCTAAGGGGCTCTTCAATTTCCCAAATTCGCTATGATGAACCCAGATAACGTTTTGTTAGAATTAGTGAGTGGACCAGTCAGTGCTGGGTGGTTACATAAGGGAGAAATAAGCTTCCATATTATTAAACCATCATTTTATTTTTGCAAAGTTGGGAAAGGTAGCTTAAGAATTTATTATCTAATTTAAATGTCTACCTAGAAGTGAGACACTGATATAACAACAACCATGAAAACTAAAATGTGTACCTTTGGTTTAATACCAAGGAATAGGTGATGAAGAAACATACAAAAGTTGGTTGGTGATCTCTAAGTACTGAGGTAAAACTATCAAGTACTGAAGTGAAGGTATTTTTGCAAGACTATCTTCTGCAATAACCCGAAAGGTATTTATGCAGTCACAGCCAATAAAGCCTATTGCTTTGAGGAAATGGTTAGACAAAAGTAGAGATGGAAGAGATGGAAGAAGAGATGGAAGGAAATCAAGCTTCCCCAAGGGAGAATCACTATGCCTATATCCTTCTGACTAAGAGCCTTAAAATACCTCATTTGTTAGGCTATTCTGCTTAAGATCATCTTTATTCCATAAATACTTTAATAATATTACTTAGATCTCATCAAAATATACTATTTATCACAATAACACATCGAGGCATTCAAAATAAGTAATATTCCTATTTACACAAATGCAGTTACAATTGACCAAAGCACAGGTCCTACCAATGTCATATTCAGGATGAGACTCTGTGCTTTCTGACTCTGAGTTTAGCTCTCTTTCAAGAATTTCATGGTATAATATAGAAATTCAATTTTATCTTTTATTGGTAATCCTATGATTTACAGAATATGTCTTTAATTAATCACTGTCTATCTTTGGAGATCTGTGTGTAACATGTTAATATCTACCAGGAAACATGCAGGTAAAAAAAAAAAAACCCTTAAACAGTTAAGTGGAAAAAATCTCTTGACCAGTTAATGTCAGTTATTTTCTTTGTTCAGCAACCACATTTTTGTCAAGATGGGCACATGAACCAAAGAGCCATAGGTACAGGAATTGAGGCCACACATAGACCCAGTGTCGGGGACTCTACTTACTAAGGTTGATCTAATCATGATTACTGCCTACTGCCTGACATGCCAATGGAGACCAGTGTTGAGTCTTCACAGACATCAACTCCTGAGTAGACCAACTAGAAAGTTGATTTCACTAGGGCCCTTCCTCGGAAGTGACAGAATAATAGACACATGTTCTGGTTATGGTTATAGATTTGTCTTTCCTACCCCCTGGACTTTGACCACCACTATCTGAGGGCTTCCTGAGCGTTTGATGCACTGAAGTGGAATCCCATACAATATCACAGGAGACCTGGGGGCCCACTTTCAACAAAGGAGGTGTGGTTGTGGGCTTAGGACTGGAAGATCCACTTGTCATATCACATTCTACTCTATCTGGAAGCTTCCAGCCTGAATGAGCATCGGGATAGTCTGCTGCTGCAAGCACAGCTGAATTGGGTCCCTCAGGGATATATTCTGAAATGATGAGGTACTATCCTCCAAGACACTGACTATGCATTCAATTCATTTCTTTCCCCCAACAGAAAAAATTTACTAGCATCTAGAAAGGGTGAAAGCTGGAGTGGTCTTACTTAGTATAATTTCTGATGACCTAATGAGGATTTTATGTTTTCTGTCTCCACAACTCTGGACTTTATAGAATCAGAAATTTTGATCTCTAAAAGGAAAATACTTTCACCAGGGGCACATAAAGTATTTTATTTAATTATAATTATAAGATGCAGCTGCTTCCTGATCATATAGGCTCCTTGTTTCCAGAAACTTTTAGACAAGAAGAGGAATCACTCCCTAGGCAGGGGTAATGAACCCTGATAATTATGAGAATGTAAGACTGCTGTTACATAATGAGGCGCAGGAAGAAACAAATGTTGAACTCAGTTTTACTTGTATGCTTCTTATAATACCGTTGGCCAATTGTGACTACAAATTCATGGCGACACAACCATGTTCTGAGAAGAGCAGAGTGACCAGGGCTCAGGCTCTTTTGGGAGTAGGGTCTAGGTAACTTCATCATGCAATATGCTAAGAATATAATGATAGTAGTTGAGAGTGTTTAGAAACCAAGATAGTGGAGAAGGGAGATAATAAGCATCATTTTTAGCCCTGAGACCAGCTGTAATTTGTCCAATTAATGTCTGTCTTCTATGGTTCCCCTCAGAAAGAAAGGTTCCTCGCATCCTAGAGAATCTGCTCTCTGAATGAATATGGAAGAGTGAATCAAAATGTCACCAGAGGTGGATTGTAGTATACTTGGAGATTCTATGTATCTCAGATCTCCTTTCAAGGTTTGCTGCCCAGATGCAGTTACTGCAGTCAGCAGACCACTTCCACTTCCCATATCTTTTGGGGTATGCCTCACCTGCAGAAAGCTGCCTTGTTTAGGAGAAGTCACATCCAGTGACTGAGGGAGCTTGGGATATGTAAGCCCAGCCATTTCAGCCTTCTGCCGATCACACTGATAGGCACACCTCGTCACAGAGCACCCCATCAGATTAGTCATGACACTGACAGTCTGGAAATCGCAATTTAACTTTTCCCTCTTTCTAGTCCCGTTTTTCCCACCTTCCCTTCACAGGTATTGACCCCTAATAAACATTTTGTACCTCAAACTACATCTCACTGTATGTATCCGAAGAACCCAATTTATAATACATGACTAATAATATTTCTCCTCTCTCATCAACTGCTTCTCCTACAGTTTTCCTTATGTGTGAAAATTACTAAGAAAACAACGACGACAAAAACAAACATTGGAAAAATCATCCTTAGTGACTCCTTTCCTCTCATATTTCACATTTAATATTTTGCTTGCTATCTATTCAAAACTATCCAGAATCTAATCACTCATAATTACCTCCAAAACTACTACATCAGTCAAAATCACCACCATTTCTTACCTAGAATATTGTAATTGCCTCCCAACTAGTTTCTCTGCATTGAGCTTTCCATGTCTTATATAATTACAAGAATGATCAGTTCACAATATAAGTTAGATCTTGTCACTTTTTTAGCTGAAAATCCTACAATGTATTTATTTCCATGTTACTCAAAGTTAAAATCAAGATAATTAAAAAGTTGAACAATGCTCCATATAATTGGGCCTTTCGTTATTGGCGTAGTCTATCTCATTATTTTACATTCTGTGTAAATGAAACTGCATTTGTGTAACAAAAATCAAACTGCCCACATAGACCCATAGATTATATAAGTGGTGGGAGAGATAGAAACATAAATATTAGATATAGAGATATAGATATAAATTTTTGCTAATGCATTGGCTAAGTTTCAGAATCTGACCCCCTATAATAAAAAGAAAAGATTATAATTCTTCATTTCCCAGTCATTACTTCTCCAATAATCTTTATTTTCCAGGTTAAAATTCTTATAACTGCCTTAGAATTGATAATGTTATCTTAAAGATTTCAAACAGGAAATGTATAAGTCCCAGAAGTTAAATGCTACCTGAAAGCTCACAATATAATTTAGGATCAGATTCAGAATTAAATTCAAAGTTGAATGATTTTCACTAGGCAACAATATCTCCAAGAATCCAACCCAAATTAACAATGGATAAAACAAATAAATTATCTGTTCAGATTGACCTCTATCACTATGGGCGATATACATAAATTGATTATATTTTCTCAAAGTGTGTTACATCTTCATATGCATTACACTCATTTGTGAACATCAATGTAGAATATCCAAATATAAAGTCAAATTTAAAACATGAAAATAGAGAATATAAATATTTGATAACAGTAAGAGCTTGAATTAGAGACCTGAAAAATCCATGGTGAATAGAATCATTATTATATATCATTTTTTATGCTATGAAATAGATCAATAAGTCAAACTAAAAGTTATTTTGGATGTATTGATTTAGTCAACTTTCTGAAAGCATTTTCTACATTCTGTCCTAAAGTAAGTAAGGTCATTGGATGCTCCAATGTGAAATCGATGCGGTTCATTCATTCTATTTAGCCATTTGACCTATCCAACTGTATGAAACAAACATGGGAATGATTGAGTTTTCATTTGATTAAATATATGCTAACAATTGGTGATAATAATGATACAAAGAAGATGAGAGAAGTAAAGGAGTCAAAGGGGAAAGAGAGAGAGGAGCGATAATTTAGAGTCTGCTTCTCACCTTGTGCCATATTCAATGACATACATTGTAAATATATAGCTCATCTACTCTTCACAATACCTTATTTTATTAACTTCTTTTTACATATGAAATCAACTAAGGTTCAGGGATTTTAAAATAACTTTTCAAAGTCAAAAAGATATTAAGTAACCAAATCAGAATTCAAATACACATCTGCTTATCTCCTCAACAAGCTCTTAACCTCAATACTATATAGCTTTATTTCCTCATTAGTGCGTTATGTTTAAAAATTCTAACCTATTGTATGACAGCTCTTTAAGTAGGAGTAGAAAATGATGCTACACAATGAAAATGTCTTTTATCATGATTTCTGACTTTTAATTCTAAACAATAAAAGATTAAAATGCTGTAGTTAGAAAAAATAAAAGTTTAACTCTACCTAAATTTTAAAGTAAGATTAATATATTTAACTTTAATATATAGCCAGAAGAAAAGCATCTCTATTTATAATTTTATCAAATGTTCTTCATAATTTAGCAAGGAAAGTAAATCATTAATCTCAATCTCTGAACTAATTTATCCTGTTTTCTATTTCATTGTACTTTGCTGTTTATGCATTTATTCAACTCACTAAATTGACAACTTTAGTTTGAATTTGATTTTTTTTTTAAATCAAAGATAAATTATGGATCCAGTTGATTATTTTGAGGAGAGAGCACAGATCTCAATATACTAATGTTATTCTACAATTTCAGATTGTTATCGACAAAGAGTGAAACCCGAATGGACCAAGATTCAGTAAATACAAGTTAGATTAAATGCATGATTAATGTAACTGACTGTGGATGTTATCAATAATTTTATCATAACTTACAGATAAAAGACAATTCTTTTTTTCTGCATTTCCAGAAATCACAATGAGTGAATTTAGGTTAATTATCAGGTGGCAGATTGGGGTGGTATGCATTATGGTTTGTAGAAATAAGCTTCCCCTTAAGCATGCCTAATGAGAAAGGAAAATTAAACACATTTTTCAACAATGCATTTATTCAATAATACTAAACCAAATAAAGAGTACATGCAATTAAATAATTTTAAAAGTTTAAACTCTATATGTAATCAGTTACTGTTTTCACTAGGTCTGCATTGATAATAACCTTTTTCCCTATTCTCCACTATTTATTAGATTTAATATAACTACAGGCTAAAGTAATCCAAATTTTGATATGTCTATGAAGAGTGAAATAGGGAGCCTATGGCTCGTGATGTATTTTGTTCAAGTAATTTATCCATAAGTTGCCTGCAAGATTCCTTGTTTATCTTCTGCTTTCCTCCTGTCTAGTCTACTTGGCAAGCAGCTTTTATTTTTCAGTAATGATAGCCTAGGTGTTTCTGATCATGACTTAACTGATCTCTCTCAGCTTAATCCCATGCTTAACTGAGAAAAGAAAATCTTGCTTTCCTTTCCTACTTACTTTTTCTGGAATTAACTATATATTCACAGTAATTATAATAAATTCCAGGTCACTTCTGTTTAAGCCAAGTCTTTATTTGATCCTTCAAAGGCTGTTGCAACTCCATACCACTTACTTTATATATATATTTTCTTATTTGAGAATATTTGATTTTATAGTATTCTCCATTCCTCATGATTCATATTGAAATGCTCAAGTGGTTAGTACTGTTGATAGGCAATTATTATTCAATATAAGATAAATCTATTTTAGGTATTTCCTATTATAGATTGCCAACATACTTTTGAACACATACACATTTAAATAGAGCATAATGAGATTTCTGAGTTGAACACTGAAGTGGTACCTACTCAACACATGCAGTCTCAAGTTGAGACTGCTACACACACACACACACACGTGGACTACATGCATCATGACATCATGGAACCTATATAGTCTCTATTCTACTAAATTGGAAGCATAATGTCAAAAATTTCATTATATTCTATCATATACCTTATTGTCCTTTATAAGTACACTTAAAACAAACATATATAAATTATCTTAACATTTTTTACCTGCAAAACTATTTTTTTCTCTGTTAGTTGACAAGTCTCACATTTAACTCCATTTTTAAAGTTTAGCCTAATGTATTATGCGATTCTTATGGGTTTTTTTTTTTCTATTTTAATGCCTATCTGTTCAATAATTCCCAAGTCACTGTGCTCGATAATGAATGAAATACAAAAATTGATGAATAAGGGATCTGCTGTCGAGGAGTTCATGATTCTACACTGGCCATTAAAAATGGTTAATTTAGCCCCAAGTTTGACTTTGGCTTAGACTCAAAATTTTATCTCAAAGTGACCTTTTTAAGAAATAGTAAAATTTGCTTTATGTACATTATTCATATTCTCAGCTTTATATTTGCTTATCTATTATTTATTACAACTTAAAAACAGCAGTTATTCTTTATTATTAGAAAGGAGAAAAAGATCTATGAATCACCATCATTTTAGTCTTTACAAATTGGAATTATAACATTTAAGGTTAATTAATTTCTGTTTAATTTCAAACATGGAACTAAGTTCCAAAGATCTTTTTACCCTGTCATCCAAATTCCAAACAGTAAAAACAGCAAAATTATTTCTGAGCAGGTTCTTTAATGTTGCAAATGTCACTTTTCAACTTAGTCTTTTTTCAACACAAATGAATAAGAGCTTCTTTACCTGCTTAGTCCTTGAGTGCTTTGAAATGGAACCTGCCTATTCTCATATATCTATTCCTTTTTCCATATTCTATCTCTTCTCCTGTGCATAGAAAAGTTTATTTAGCCATCAAAAATCTACCTTTCGACTCTCCTTTACTGTCAAGGACATTCAGCTTTACTTGAGGCTAATATTAGTATAAAAGACAACTGCTACTGCCATTTATTGGGTGTTTATGTGAGGCGGTGGTAGGCATTTTGAATATATTATTTTTAATCTTCATAATAATCACACATGGTAACTATTGTGGTGTCTGTTTTACAGAAAAGTAAAAAGAGGCTCCAGAGGTCAGATAACTTGCCTAAGATGACAGCATCAAAGACTAGAAGTGAAACCAGGCTACTTTTCTCTGGGTCCCATTCCATTCCCATTAAGCAGCAGCCTCATTTTCTGACGTTATGTCTTCATTCCTGTCTTTCACCTTTTTACCATCCACTATCTTATTTCTCACCCTTTCAAGCTACTTATATCCTATTTCTATATTTATATCTAAGTATCTACATATCTTTGATATCATCTATTGGCAGTCATGCATATGTTCAGTAAACAATGTTCAGTAAAATATGTTCTTGGATGGAATAGAAGGTTGCCTTTAGAGTCCGGTTCTATGACCTGCATTTATAATTCCTTGTACCCAGATTTCTTACCCAAAAACATTGGCCTCATGCTTCCTGAACTATTGGTCTGCTCTCTAGATTCACTGTCTTCAATCTGAATGATAGATTGCTCTAAATTCCTGTCCTTGGATGCTTACTTAGAATAACTAGAGTGCCTGACTTTTATCCTTATGACTTCCTGCTTCAACATTTCTTTCCTGATGAAAAGCAGATTGGAATGAAGGCAAGAGTTTTCACTTTGCATTCGGGCAGACCTGAACTTCAATCTTAGCTCTCCAACTTATTAGGTACATGCAAGATATTGTATTTTACTTTGCTCTGAAGTTCAACAAGTTTCTGATTCTCGTGTTGCTATTAGCCTTATACTAGACCAGGTAGTATTGCTTGTTTTTTTTTTTTTCCTTATATTATTGTTCATTTGCTGACTATTAAGAGTCAACTGGGCTAAGATCCAAAGTTAAGCCTTTACAGTATAGAGCCTTTCTACCTTATAGAAACATTATCAATTCGCAACTTTATTTGTTTTAGGTATTATGTTCTTAGTTGTTTTTAAACAACTCTGGGAAGCTCAATGTGTTCTCTAGGAACATCCTTTATATTTTCTGCCTGTGTTGGATCCCTGAAAATATCTATAGGTGACCTCTCCTCATGAACGGGCTGTGATGAGTAGGGTTTATAGGTTGTCCTGACTGATTCTAATATGCTAATAAGAAAATAAAATTCTTATTAAGTGTTATAGCCTGGAAGATGCTTTCCATTACTTAGAAGTCTCCCTTTTATGTCACCATTGCTCTCCCCTACTCCCCAACAAACAACCCATAAACAGTAGCAACTGCTCTAATATGCTTTTACTAGCCCTGCTGAGAGTTTAACTGTTTCTAATTTGTTTATGTACGAATTATATATACATCATTTATCTTTTTTGTTCTCAGGTGACCATTAATCATTTATTATTAGAAATTACAGGAAAACACTTTTTTTTTTCTAACATCGAGTTTGAGAGAAAAGTAAATTCTATTTTACTTAATTCTGGTTTTAAGATTCTCATGTCAAGTAGTGGTCCCATGAAAAGAATGGTCATCAAATGTGAAGTTTTTTTATTGGTTAGAGATAGACGCTTACATTTCAACTGACCTTAAAGTATACAGATAAAAATTCTGATCCAACAAATTATACATTTTAAGTTTATTTTCCAGTAGTAGGTGGTGAATGTTCATGGAATTATGCCCTTCCTTCTGTTGATCACAGTGCTGGCCAATAGAGTGTGAACATTAAGAATGGCTGGGATTGAGCCCATGGAAATGGAATCAGGAAAACTACCAGCTTTAATTATGTTCAAACCCCCAATTTCAGATTCTTTTGTGCTCTACTCACTTGAGCTAGACATTCACAAATATTTTGATAGACAACATTTTGGAATAAAGCAAGAACTTCAGTGTTATAAATGCTTATGGACAACTTAGCACACCATGATTTAGAAAGTGAAGTATGTCATCATGCTTGATGATATAAATGAGAATAAAATGAGAATTTTATTATCTGTTCTCTCTTTCGAAAATCAAAAGTAGGGAGATCAAAGTACACTTTGAGCTACAGAAATGTATGATATGAGCTTATTAATAAAATGGGATAATAAAAATGTCATTGATATGAATCTCATGTTACCTTAGAAGCAGTTTCACAATATTCCAGAATTTTAAAGTTTGAATGACTTTTTGAGATCATTTGGCATCATTAGCTTTCTCAGTTTGACAGTGAAGATTTTGGGCAGTGCAGGTTTAACTATGATTCAAATTAACCCAGAAAATAAACTAATAATTTAGTTCTTCAAATAATTTAGTTCTTCAAATAATTTAGTTCTTCACTCCCTAGGGTATTATCATTTGTTCATAAAAAAGCCTATAAAATATTGTTTCCAGACCGTGGTATGATAACCACACATACACACATCTTAATGGTAAAACAAAGTGTTTACAAACAGGGTGATGTTATTTCCTACTATTTTTCCTTATTTTCTGTTATGTAAAACTGGATGCTAGTCCTCAAAGTAATTTTTTTAAAGTTTCTCTTACTTTTTCTTCAATTATCTGTTTTACTTTTTTTTTTTTTTTTTACTTTTTTCTTCTGGGAGGAAAATACTTTGTACCTATAAGTATCACCAATTATTCATTGACTCTTGCTGAGATTTATGGCATAAAAAGAATAAAAGTAATGTTAAATAAAAACTATAATAAATTTCAACTTTATATAGAATTTTACATTTTATAAAGCACTTTTATGAATTTAATCACCTCCAATTCTCAAGACAACTGTATGAGTTAGAATTTATTGCTCATATTTTACCAATCAGGGAAGTAAAGCTTGAAGAATTTTTGGCCAGGCACAAATATCATACTTAACTAGTGGTGGAGACCAGACATCAGAGCTCTGACTAAAGCCTGAGTACTTTCTCGGGCTCCTTACTGCAGCTTCTTCAGTATCTTAGTGTGTTTGTACCCCTTTGCTCTGCATTTACAGGTCTCTTATGTAATTTAGACTTATATACTTGAATTTAGTTAGCAAGACATGGAAAATGCAGAGCATTAAACTATATCGTGATACTATAAATGTATCATCAGTCCGCTTATCTAACTAACTTTATTATTGAATACCATGTAATTTATTTTCGGTTAATCCCAACATGACTTGGTTGCTACAGATAGCACTGAAATACAGTGACTATAACCTTATTCTGTTAACTATAAACAGTTAATGTTCCAAAATCCTTACAAGTACTGATGTAATGTCTCACCAGAGACCCATTTCCATCCATAAACCCTGACCTTGTCTTCAAACCCTCAAACAAATTATTTTATATTTTCTCTAAGGTAGAATATACCTTTGTATTTTGACTGCAAGTTTTACTTTTGGAAACAGCCAGGATTCATTTGGGGTTCAGTCTGGTGAAGAAAGTTGATGACCAAGTATAATATATGTTCTAGAAGTAAAATAGTTCCAGTATTAGTAAGGCCTTAAGCAAATACCAAATTTAAAGCAAGTTATATTCTTTTGAAATCACTGTGATTTTCTTTTTAAATAAACTGAAACAAATTTACTACTTTAGTGATGCTATCATTGAGAGACATTTTGTCTCTGTTATCACATTATTATATACCACTTTCTCTAATCTTTTCTAATTCACTTTTTCAATTGATCTAGGATATCTAGATTACTTATAAAATGTCACATTAGCTACTATTACAGATTAATTTTGGGAGGAACAAGCCTGTGTGTGTGTGTGAGAGAGAGAGAGAGAGAGAGAGAGAAAGAGAGAAGCATTAAAGCATGAGCAAGAAGTGAAAAGTGAGAAAGTAACAAGAAGCCTATGTTAACTCTAACTGGAGTGTTTGACTTGCTTCAGGAAACTTTCAAGACACGTACCATAAAATACACCAAAAAACTAAAATAGTTTAAAAGCTCTATTCATCAACTCTCTAAAACTGCTACCAATTCATTAATGAAGGTCTTGGTAAAATTTAAAAACATGCTATTGAATTGCACTTTTTCCTTTAGTTAGCAATTTTAAGATTTTTAATACCATCACTATTTGTGAAAACAAAACCCTGCCTCTGCCCTGATATCAAGTCAAACACAATCTAAGAAGTATGATATCTGAAAACAGAGTCAATTTCCAAAACACAACTCAACGAAAATTAGTATTTTTGTTTTGAAAACATTTTTCTTGGCATTGCACTGATAAACACTGAAATAGAAAGGTGCTTCAAGAAGTTTTCTGAAAAATTGTAGGTTTCAGTCAGGTTTTACCTTTGAAGCCAGAGTTTCTTTACTTTGAAGGACTTGCAAACAATCTTTCAAGCAAAGGGTGGTGTCAGGAGTCCTCTAAGTCCCCATTTATATTGCAGGTGAGTATAGAAATAGAGTGAACGAGGGAGAATCTATCTAGAGGCTTGATATGGAAAGAGCAGATCTTTACTCTTAAAGCCGTACTAGTGAGCTATGGGAACCTGGCTGGGTGCCTCCTTCCCCAACTCCATTAGGAGACATGACATGAAGAAAGTTCCTAAAGTTTAGAGTGGAGATAGAAGAAATAAGCTACATTTCCGGCTTCTGGAGGGGAGATCATAATGCATTTCCAGAGTAATCAAACCAATAACAACAGTACAGAAAGCACATATAGAATAAAATGGCTTGTTTTGGCTGAAGCAAGCCTTCCAATCATACATATATAGTAGTTTCTAAGAGAAATGTGTTTCTACCAAGGGACAGAAACTTCACCCACTGCAGAGAAAGCTGTTTCATCACTATAGGTAATATGAGTTCTTCTCAGCATCAGTATCAATAACCATCGTCATCATCATGATCATCTTCATGACTAATGCTTACTGGACATATGCTACATTCCAGACACTTATCTGAGTACTTTACACACATTAATTCATTTAATTGTCACAATGTTCCTATGAGGTACAAAAGATTTTATCTCCATATAACAGAAGGAGGAACTGAGAGGTAAGAAGGGAACCAATATGCAAAAGGTTTCATAGGTAGTAATCAGTGCATTCAGAATTCAAGAATACTCCATCTGACTTAAGAGTTTATGTCTTAATAATTAAACTATCTTGTCTACCAGTAGCAGTTCTAGAATCAGACAAAAGTGGTTAAATTATTAGGTTTGCCATTCATTAGTTTTGGGAGTATGATCAAATAAGGGACTAAGTCTCAGTTTCCTCATCAATAGAATTAAACAAATTATAATAAAAATTTCACAAAGATGGGGAAATTTTAAACAAAAGGATTAGGCAAATGCTTCACATAATATTTAAAAGTGAAAATTAACCTTAAGATACCAAAGCAACACTTCAGTAATTTGTGTGTGTGTGTGTGTGTGTGTGTGTGTGTGTGTGTATGTGTGTGTGAATGTGACAGGAAGAATTAATCAAAGTTGATGTTTCCTCAGATATTAATTTAGGCACTTTGAATATTATGTTGATTGATCAGCAGTCAAAGATGCTTTTAAGTGTTTAATTAATTTAGTTGATGGGATAAACACTGTCAGAAGACATATGAAGTGAGAGGCAAGTCAGGAGTCCAGATTTTTGTTGCCTTTAATTCTGCTTCAGAACTCCACAATTTTTTTTTTCCTTTTTGATCGTACTTCTCATTCTTCCTCTTTATTCTCCCAGACTTGTTTTATTTTCCTTTTATTTTAAGGAAGAAGAAGATCTGTCAGAGTTGGAATCTGGGAAGCAGTGAACAAGTCTCTTCTCCATTCTTTCTCCATACACCCACCTGAAGCTCTGAAGGTGAAAGATTCTCCCAATGTTGCAGATTTCCTGGCAAGGGTTTGTTGGGATATTATTATAAGAGAGTTTTGAGGCATCCCCCTGCCTTACACAAAGAAAGAATCCTTGACACTTTGCCACATTGTATTATTCTGCAGTTTGCCTCACACAATCCATTTGATAAAAATTACAAAGCCAATCACATCTGTGACATTATATTGCCATCAAAAACTGCTGAATGGCTCAGACTTGGGAAGTTTATGTGGGGGTTGAATTCACTAGATCAGCCTGAATGGAGAAGGTCCAGGTAGATATACAGTCAACTTTAGCATTTTCCATTCAACCCATCAGTGAGTCTGGGAAAGTTAGCATGTCATTTGCTTCTCTGACTATATTCTCAGACATCCATCTGAAATTCCTTGATCCTGATGCAAGATGGACCAGTGCCAGAAAAGACAGTGCAACTTTAATTTAAAAGGTTTTTGAAAATCAGGTAAATTGTTTTAATGGTAGAGGTTGGAAGTTCCCCAAATATGAGATTATCAAAAAATAAATTAATTTCTATAAACAATCTTCCATTAGAAAATTTCTATTTTCAACTTTGCTTTTCCTGAAATACTTTCTAGTGCCCTTTCTCTAAAGGTTCTTCTGTCAACATCATTTTTTTTTTTTTTTAGTTAAATCTATTTGATGGTTTACTTTCAGATATATTACCTAAAGCCAATTGTCTGTTCTGTATTTATTTGCTCCCATAATCAATATAATCTGCAGTGAGCAGGCTGAATAGACTACCGAGGTTCTTTGTTTTAGGCTAAATATGAAGTTAGTTAGTCATTTTAGTCTAACTCTCAAATGCAAATTTGCTAGGAGGACTTTTCTTTACAGAATAATTTCTCCTGAATAGATAGTTATGTAGCATAAGGAAACTTCAACCTGCTGAATCAATGTAAAACTTATCAAATCAAAGAAGTGCAGACTTTTTAGAAATAAGTTTTCTTAATCATGGCTGATAAGTGAATTAATTATATTTCTACTTTAGGAATAGGGCTGCTTGCCTCCAAAGACCTCATGGTCTATGATTTTCAAACTTCTCTTGACATCATTATTACAGGCAACTTTTATTCAGAGCTTCCAATTGTGTGCTTATTAATAATAAAAATTACTAGTTATTATTTTCTTATTGTGGCCCAAAACTAGGTCTATGGGCACATTTATGTCCCCTCAAAATTCATAAGTCGAAGCCCTAACCCCCAGGGTGACTGTATTCAGAGATAGGGCCTTTAAAAAAGTAGTTAAGGTTAAATGAGGTCACGGGGGTGGGCCTTAATCTAATAGGGCTGGTGTTCTTAAGAGAAGAGGAAGACACACTAGGAATGCCTACATATAAAGAAGGGCCATGTGAAGAAACAGGGAGAAGATGGCTATCTACGAGCCAGGAAGAGAGGTCTCACCAGAAATCAATATTACTAGCACCTTGATCTTGGACTTCTAGCCTCCAAAACTGTGAGAAAATAAATTTCTGTTGTTTAAGCCACCTAGCCTAAGGTTTTTGTTATGGCAGCCCTAGTAGACTAATATACTATGTCAAGAACTTTAGATGCATCATTTCTTTTGATCTTTACAAAGATACTAAAGAAAATATGATTACTACCAGCTTTTCATAAATGAGGCTTAGAGTTGTTAAGTAAGTGTTCCAGTTTCATACAACTGATAAGGAATGAACCTAGAATAATCTTACATTACCTTCTACAGCCGCCCAAGATTGAGAAAGGATGTCTTTAGATGCTCATTAATGGGAATGACCAAGATGATCTTAACATGCTCCTCAGCCTGACTAATCTTTAGAAAGGTTCCTTCCTGACAATAAGCTCCTGTCCTATTAGAGCATTTAGTTTAAAAAGCTTACAACTGTATATACTTTCTTTGACCCTTTGAAATGTATATTAATCTTCTCCCAGCCTCTTGCTAATTTTACAGTTGAGGAAATCTCTTTTTTAAGTACCTGGGAAGCAGCTTTTTGAAATGTAAACATTGAAAGTAGTACTCCATTCTCCCAGTCTCCATGGGAAGGCAGGAGACTAAATTGGACGAGCACCAATTAGCAAATATAGACGACTTAATCATAGAGAAAAACTATTACAAACAGGAATAATTCGATGTGCTCTCCACATCCTGTTGACCTCTGCCCACCCCCACTGTCATCCAATACTTTTGCACAGCTCACCCCAGAACACTCCTTTTGCTTCAACAGAGTTCGATTCAGCCTTTCTGCTCTATTACAATGGTCCTGAATAAAGTCTTTCTTGCCTCTTTAACTTTGTTAAGCAAAACTTTTGCTTTGGCAATCTTTAAAGGGAACCATAAACTAAATATCTAGGATGGAATGTCAGTAAAATTTACCTTTTAAAAATATATGAAGAAGAGAGTGACACAATGGAAAGAGTCCGAGATACAGAAACCTCGAGGTTTGTGTTCAGAGGCTGTCAGAACTGATCATTCAGATATTTGGGTCACTGAAAAGTAGAGCAGGAAGCACCCAGTTTTCAAAATCTGTGTCTTAGTTTGAGTTCCCCAGAGGTATACCCTCAGGCAAGGATTCAAGTGCAAGTAGCTTGTCTAGAATATGAAAGAAACACCAGTGGTGAAGTGAGACAAGGAGTAAAGGCAGCCAATAGATTACTTTTTCAAGCCAGCTACTATTGGAGGTGATTGGGTGTTAATCTCTCATGGGAAACTTTGGAAGTCAGTGTAAAACGCAACACACAAAATGCAAGAGACTTGGAGTATTTGTGCACCAGCTCTTGTTGGGCACTGTTTGAAGACCATGAGTGTTAATTCCCAGCACTTCTTTCCTGCAAGGCAGGCAGGCAGGCAAAGCCCTCTGCTGGGGGAGCTTGTACAGGAGCAGAAAAAAATCCTCAGAAGAAAGGATGCAAGTAATGCAAGGAGGAGGCAAGAGAATTAAAAATGTTAAATCAAGCTACTTCCAGAGACTTCAATGTTCTGATCAGCCCTGCAGCTGGGCCAGGAGGACACCTGCAGAACAAAAAAAGATTTCTACTGGGATTGCTAACAACCCATTCTCCACACCTGTGCAGGGGAAACAGGAACAACAGACTTTAAGTGGCCCCTACACAAATAAAATCGTTCATAACCAAAGACTAAAACCATGGGGAGCCTATGATCGGGCTACAAATTCTCCCCTTCCCTGTATGTCCATATCAAAGGAAATGAGAGCTAAAGAATGATATATAATTGAATTCTCTGAACACTGAATTCCTTGAACACTCAAGGTTTCTCTTAACTCTCTACCTCTGAGAGGAAATCACACTCTGTCTGTGGAGTGTTACACCTTTTCTGATAAACTTTCCTTTTGACTCTAACTTTGGCATGTGTGTTGAATTCTTTCTACATTTTTCGCCAAATGACCCTCTTCTCCCGGTGCAGGAATTGGTGTCCTTCCCTCCACCCCCCCATCCCGCCCCTACTCAGGGAAATTTGCCCCATCTTGCATCAAACACACTGGGGAACAGACAGCACTGCTTTAACATCCTTAGAAAGAAAACATGCCAAAATCAGAGAGAGGTGGTTTGGGCACTTCGTTATAGGGGTTCTCTTTGGTTGGAGCCCCTAAAAATGTTCACTACATCAACACAGTGACTATTCTACAAAAAGTTGCTGAAGTCAGAAAAGAAATAAAAATACAGTTGTCAAATGACATCTAAGTCATTCCAGAAATAATTTAGGGAGAAATTATGTAAGAATCTGGGTAGCCCATTATCCTATTAGTGGAGGAGTCATGAAACAAAAGTTATAATACTAATAACTATAAAACATTGGTGCATATTTATAGATCTTTAGAGGTTATAAAGAATTTTGATTATTGACGATCAATTTCAAGTCAGTTATGTTGCCCTTGGAAGATAGCTGATGCTTATTTTGCTACTGTTGATGTATCTCAGAGCTCAATTATATCAAACCAGTTTTGGACATAGACTAAATAAATTCCAAATAAATGATCAACTCATATCTGCTGGAAGGTGACTAACATGTTACCATGTATTATATAATGCTTCTGCTTGGCTGTGCAATCTACTTGATTTTGAATGTTGGCAAATTTTTATACTTACAATAACCATAACTTGTATATGGTTTTATCTCTTATTTGATGAAACTGATGCCAAGAAAATATAACTCTTTTTAAGAACAGACATTCTTCAAAGTGGCAGAATGAAAACA
>NW_006433024.1:3522025-3544818 GCF_000325575.1 Pteropus alecto | reverse complement strand
TTATACTTACAATAACCATAACTTGGATATGGTTTTATCTCTTATTTGATGAAACCGATGCCAAGAAAATATAACTCTTTTTCAAGAACAGACATTCTTCAAAGTGGCAGAATGAAAACACAAACTCAATTCCAGATTCTCAATTATAATATTAAATTCTCCCATGCAGGTGATAAGATTTATAATGTAAAATTCACACTTTATAAACCTTGGTTTATCTGAAATTCTTCTTTAGAATTACTACATAATCACATTTCAGAAATTAGTCTACTAGCACTAGCTTGAAATTTAATGATATTTCACACTAGTGGTATTTTTGCCATTGCTAGAATTCCATAAAAAGTCCAGGATCTTCATTCCTCATCTGCTACTTTGTTGAACAGCTACTGTCACACATCTCAGTTGCCAACTTAAGTTAAAAGAAAAAAAATTATATGTATTTGTTTTGGTAAAGATTTTATTTTTGGTAACAGCTGAAATATAGGCAATACATAAAATAACTTTATACAAAAGTATATACTTGATACATTATAATTTAATGTAAGTGACAATTAAGAGCCTCCCCTTAATCTGTATAGTTATTTTATTTGAAAACTCTGCTCACAGAAGCCCTCATCAAAAGGAATATATTAATGTGGCTCCTTTAATTTACGGAAAGTGTAAGAGAGTTTCTTTTTTCTTTCTTCCATTTTCTTTCCCTTCCCTTCTCTGCTCCTTCTTCATATGCCTCTCCCTCTCTCTTTCCTCTTTCTCCCCTTCCTCTCTCCCTCAGACCCCCCTCTCTCCCCTTCTCCCATTCTCCCCCACTTCTCTCTGGGTTGTACATCAAAACATATGGAGAATTAAAAACTCTGCTCCCTCTCTCCTTCCTCTTTCTCCCCTTCCTCTCTCCCTCAGACCCCCCCCCCCGCCCTTCTCCCATTCTCCCCCACTTCTCTCTGGATTGTGCATCAAAACATATGGAGAATTAAAAACGCTGTTCAAAATGCTTGAAAACTTTGGATCTAGGTAAATAAAACCTGAAAGAGGATCTCTTTTTTTCAGACTGACTTGACTGCAACCTTTGAAGGAGTAGAACAAACTAAAGATAAAAATTCCATCACAGAATTAATGAAAAGAAAGGGGGGGAAAAAAAAAGCCCCGAGGTTTCTAAGCTACAGAAATGACAATTGAAGGAACTATGAGTGGTTCAGAAGATATGTCACCTCAAGGACAAAATATTAAAGAGAAGAATTTCTTTATGAAGTCAAAAGTTTTCCAGGAGTCACTCTACTGTCTAAAAAATATGATGGCTTAATATTCAGATAAGATCTTCTGAGAATTATTTTATTTCCACTAGAAGGAAAAAATTATGCTTGTCTTAGTAACTTGGCTACATTATTTAAATCCTTTTGGATGGAGGAAAGACAAATCCTTAACAATACTTACTGGGTCATTAACGTGCTTTCATATACTAAGGCATTAAGCCTGATTTAAAGATGAGGCACAGTGTTTGTTATCACATGAAACTGTTCCAATTTCAGCTCTATTGTTTAGTGCCTTAAAGATCTTCAAGCTAACTTTTATCATTTTTGCCATTATATATATATATGAATAGATAGATCTATATATCTAAATATACATATTTAGATATGTATGCATGTATATGCATAGATGCGTATATATCATATGAATCTATACATGTAAATGTATATATATTATTTTATATCCATATAAAATAGAAATATGTATTTTCTTAAACAAGCATCTTAGGTTATTTATCTATAAAATGTGGATAGGAAAACCTTACCTTAAAATAGTGTTGCTGTGGAATAGGCCCAACACAATTTTGATCATAGCACAAGCTATCATTTCAGTATCCCATTCCTATCACGACATCTGACCTGAACCACCCTCCCCAGATTCCAAGGTTATTTATCTATTCCTCCTTGCCCATAGCCCACTGGCAACTTTAAATGAAAGTTCTCTCGAGTATGCTTAAAGCTTATAAATAGATTAAATAAGATTAGCCCAAACAATTTTTAAATAGGAGAAATAAATAATAGAGATGACTTGTGTCTACTCACTAACCTATTACAAGGTTTTGTTTCAAAGTGCCAAATTCGCTAACTGTTCACTCAAAAAGAAAACAGTACTATAACTTTTTCTTTTCTTTTCAAAGACTTTTCTATGAAAGAAAACAAGCTGCTGAGCTCTGTTCAATGTAAAATAACTGGCTTTGCTCAAGAGAAACCCACTTTAAAAGGAATTGTAAAGATAAAAGGGAAAAATGAGAATTTAACCCAATATTTCAAAAATCTCAATAGCTGCTATTGACTTTTTACTTTTGAAAAGTTAAAAAAAAAATAAAGGTGACTAGATGCTTATCTTTTTCTGATGCTATAATAACAAAGTGGAACCCAGATCTTTTCTCTACCAAGCTATGAGTGTCAGCATTGAATGTGGATATGCCTGCAGAGGTGCGCGACTGATCACAAAGTAGGTTAAGTTCTGAGTAATTGACAGCCTTTTTTTCATGAACTAAAGTAACAATAGCCATTTATTTTTTAGATTTCAGAATTTGTGAACTGTATTTACAAACTGTCAGGAAATAAAAAGAGAAAAACAATCAACACTGAGGGAAAAAAAGTAACAAATTTTATTTAAAAAATTTAAAAACCAACATTGGATGTTGGGAATTTTATATGGTTCGACCTAATAGATGAAACAGACACGTACCTTTTCATGAGTCCATGTCATAGTAACAACCATTCTTCTATAAGATTTCTTAAAATCCATCAACACATTTTATAAAATTGTAGGTCATTCTATTACGTATAAAATGTATAGCCCTCCAGTTGTTCAGTAAATGTTAATGACTGTTTACCATGTGTCAGATTATTAACAAAATAGACAATATCCTTGTCCTCATAGTATTTAAATTCTAGTGTACAAAAAAATAAATAAGAAAAATGAGTAAAATAGATGTTAAGTATTATAAGCAGTAATAAGAGGTATGGGAAAATTAAAGCAGGGAAGGGGGATGGAGTATGTGGGAGTAATGGTCCTAATTTTCAAGCAGGTAGTTTGCAAAGTCCTCAAAGAAAAGTGAGCACCTGAAGGATGCGAGGGATAAAGTTTTATAAAAGATATCATTTCAAGCACATTGAACCGTGAGTGAAAAGGCCCTGAGGCAGGAGTTTGCCTCATCTATGAAGAGTCAAGTATGGACAGAAAGGAGTGGGCTTGAGGGAGCGTAAGAGGGGAAAATTAGGATGGAATTGGTAGGGCTAAATCAAAAAGGGTCTTTTGAATCATACTAATGACTTAGACTTTTATTTTAAGTGAGAGCAAAGGCATTGGAAGGTTTAAGTGAAGGCATAATATTCTGCCATGTTTTAACAGAAGGACTATAGCTACTATGTTAGGAATAGATTTTAGAGGCAAATAGAATTTTGGAGGCAAATCAGGATGATAAGTTAGAAGGCCATTACAATTTTTCAGGCAAAAATGTCGGTGGTTTGAACTGGTGAAGCAGTGCAGTTGGTGAGAATAGATATAATACAAACAGATTTTAAGATGCAGCTGGCAGGATTTAGACAATGACCCAATTTGGGGCCTTTGTAAAGGTGAGATGTTAAGGATGACTCCAAGATTTTGACCTGAGCAATGGGAAAACAGAGTTTCAATTAACTATTTGTAGAAGATCGTAGGTGGAGCAAAATTGAAACAGAAATAATATAAGTAACTCAGTTGTGAATATATCAATTTTGAGAGTTATCCAAGAATTACAAAAGCAGTTCCAGATGGGGGTCTAGAATTCAGAAAAGAAGACTGGGTTTGACTTATATATGCATCAGCAGAGACCAGATGAAATGACCTAGATATAAAATTACAAAATTAAAGATTATATAAGGATGGATCAAATATTGTATTTTCTATAATATGAAATCATTCTTACATAGTAAACATTTCTGCCAAACATATTTCTTTGATAATGGAACATCACTTTGAGATTCTTATTTACCGAAAAGCATAGGTCAGAAGAAAATCTTACAAAGAATAAGAATAAACTGCCTACCTTGAAAAATATACCTCTTCAGTTCTCTTGAGCTTCTAAGCTCACAAGTAAACTAAGACTCTAAGAACTCAAGCTATATCAAGTATCAATAAACTTCAATTTACACCCTGTCATGCAGCCATTTAGGTGGTTGCTCTGACATGCTGAAGCTGACTTCGGAGCTGAGCTTCTGTTTTAAACAATTCTGAGAAATTCAATGAGTCACTTAACCTTTCTTTCCCTTTAAAAAAATGGGGCAGGGAATAAATTGTTCCTTGGCCCACTTAATGGTACTGATGTGACAATGTGTGAGATCATGTCTGCAAAGCAATCTGAACATCTCATGAAAAAGGATTTTAGATGTTTTCAAAGCAAGTTCCTGACTCTTCTGGTCCAGAATCTAAAGAGGAAACCCACGATAATGGATTTTTACTATATATTTACATGAGCTGGGGAAAAGGGAAAATTGTTTCCTACAGAGAGGATACAAATATCCCGTGGTTGTCCAAAGACAGTTGCATGCTTCTCTCAGAGAAGTCTTCAATGGCTAGGTAATGATTACTTAAGCATTCACGAAGCACAAGCATCTCTTAAAGATGCACATGAAACCCTCAAAGGCATTATGACACTGAATCTAAGAAAGCAACTTTTTCTCTTATGTCCTAGCTTGTGGTACTAATATATAACTCAGTTGATCAGGTTATAAATCTAAGATTCCTTCAAGCCTTCTTCGTTTACCACCTTCAATACATCCCCCAATACTCTCCAAATCTCTTTTGTGCCATCTTTCTCTTCACTCCTGTCTCTTTATCTTCACCGCTTCTGTATTATTCTAGGTGGGCATCATTCTCTTATCTTGCCTACTGTGAATTTCTCATCTGATCTTGCCTTCAGTCATATATTTCTCCATTTCTTACTCCTTATGCATAGCCTACAAGGTCCCACTTGGTCTGACCTCTAATGCTTCCATTCAATACTATTCCCTTTCATTCTCTCAAGTACAGCCTCTGCTTTAGATATGCTGAATTACTTTTAGTTCTCCAAAAGCATAATTGTGTTTCACACACCTGGGTTTTGCAAATATGCCTTCCTTACTTTTACACGAGGCAGCATAGTGACCTGGTTGGGAGCAATGGCTTTAGAAGTAAGATGTCTGAGTTCAAATCTCAAGTCTACCTTTTTCTATCTATATGATCAGTTCTTCATTACTAAAATAGTGATATTACCTACTTTATAGAGCAGTTATTAGGGCTGACTAAGATAATTGATTCACTAAGCACATATTAGGGAATCAGTAGTGTTAGTTCTGGTTATTATATTTTATCCAAAATATAATTAAGCTCAGATTGCTTATATGAAATCTTTCCTACCACACTCTCACCCTGTCACTACTATAACTGATCACTTCTTTTGTTCTACTCCTCGGCACTATGTAGACAACAGTTAAACATTACATGTGTTTGACATGGTCGTTTATACATCTGCCTTGTGCACTGAACTGTGGAAACTTCTTGAATGTACTCCTTGGTCTTAGTTATCCCAATATTTCTATTTCTATGACAAATTCTGGTAAAGAATGTCTTTAATAAATATATATTAAAGGAAAAATAAAAACTATAGTCAATATGATTTCACTGATATGTGGAATCTAAGAAGCAAAAAACACAAACTAATCAAAAACAGACTCACAAATATAGAGGAAAATCCGGTGATGGCCAGAGGGGAGGAGGGTTAGAGGCTGGGAGAAAGAGGTGAAGGGTTAAAGAAGTACAAATCAGTAGTTGATAGATGGTCACGGGCCTGGGGAGCACGGCATAGGGAATGCAGTCAACATTAATGTAATAGCTAGGTATAGAGCCAAAGAAGAGAAAGAGCAATCAGAGGTATTGTTTCATAAATTATATAAATGTCTAACCGATGTACTGTATACTTGAAACTAATAATGAAACACACACACACACACACACACACACACACACACACACACACACACGAACTATAGCCAAGTTATCTTTGTCACAAAATAGTCAAGAAATACAAAATGAGCCTCTCCTTGTTATTCCTGATAATCTGTGATTCCCAGGAGCTGCACAGTAAAAATTAGCATTTTTTTTTCTCATAAGTGTGAATGTTCTCTTTCCTTATCTTATAATAACTTTTCTATACTGAAAATTCTTTTTGTTTTGTTTTGTTTAAATATTACTTTTGGAGCAATTCCTCTCCCACTTGCAAGTGACTTCTTCATTGACCCTCAAACCTAAAGTGGTTTGCTCAGCTAAAGGTCCCATAGGACTCTTGATAGTTGCAGCTTATTGTGTTCGAGAGGAGTAATTTATATAAAAATAGGTTAGGAGTTTCTATTTTCCAAAATCTGTTTGGTAACTAAACCACTTGGGAATAGTACTGATTATTATTAAACTGTATTTCCTGAATATATTAATATTATAACTTGAAAGTGAAAGATCGAATCATTTTTATTTTAAAATGTAGATGTAATAGGAAATGTTTAATTCTTCATAATTAGACCCAGCACAAATATATATAAAAATGACATTAGTGGCTCTCTATTAACATTAATTTCACTAAAAATACTAAAATACTGTACCTTTAAGTAAATGAACTTTTGAAAGCCCATTGATTTTTAGTTTTTAAGGTCAATATTTCTGCTGTTTTTTTTAAAGCAATTTGCCTTAGACTTTGCTGCATGATGAAAGAAATAAAAATAATGCAAATTCAGTGGTAATCAAAAGAGTTAATGAGAAGTTTAGCTTTAGGCGTTTTGGAGAATGTTGAATTGAATTTCTTACTACTACCACATTTGTTCTTAGTAAACAA
Organism: Pteropus alecto; assembly: GCF_000325575.1. NCBI lineage: Eukaryota > Metazoa > Chordata > Mammalia > Chiroptera > Pteropodidae > Pteropus > Pteropus alecto. The sequence continues at coordinate 3,537,944 of NW_006433024.1, read as the reverse complement.
GTTAAAAATATCATCAATAGGTTGTTTTTGCCTCAATAAAACATCCCAGTCCTGCAGAGCCATATAAATACAAGGTGAAAGTATACACACAATTCTCTAAGGATTTCTAGGAGATTCTTCTTTCTGTAAATCCTTGAGGTACTTGATAAAGCATCATCTCTCCTAAAGCAAGAATCTTTTATCCTGAAGCCCTCGAGTTTTCCATTTAGTGAATTGCCTTCTGAAAGGTCAGCTTATCTCTTAGTGTATCAGGTTTAAAGTACTTAATGCTCTGAGTATTATAAAAATAGCAAGGGGGAAAAACTATCTCCTAAAAGGTGGAGAAAGTAATCTTTTACTTTTCATCTCAATTAAGTACCAATCTGAGATACAAGATATAGATCTAAAGAATTCAAAGGTTTTAGTGTCTGCATGCAGATTTGGGGCATACACTTAGGAGATGAGGAAGACATTTATTTCCTACATCCAAGAAGTTAAATATATGACAGAGATACCAATTCAGTTCTCAACTGGGGGATGTATAAACTGATATTTTCAAACTTTGTTAGAATATTGAAATATTCTGTAATCATAGATTTTTTCCCATTTAAGCAGTGTCTTTATATTGGATTTTTGATACATATGAGCTCTCAACTAGCAATGGATGTTTACGGGATCCTCTAAACTACTAAAGGGCCAGTTGAAAAAAAATTTGGCAAGAAAAAATTAAACATGTGATGACTACATTCTGCAATAAAACTTTTCAGATAAGTACTACTTCTAGCACATCTCAAGTCTTGACATATAGAATTATGGCATTTGCTTCAATTACTATAACTCATCTCTATTGATGGACATTATTTGAGCTGCTTCCAGTTTTCACTCTTTTGTACAATGCATATGTGTGTGTGTGTGTGTATTTGTCTACAATTATTTTCATGTCTAATTTATGTGGGATGAATTCATAGAAATATTAAGTTTAAATATTAAAAAGAACCCAAATTTTCAGTATTTGCAGATAAAATTATTACATACCTAGTCATAAAAGAGAAAAATTTAAAACTATGAACACTATTAGAAATAATAAAATAGTAAGTGGCTAAATAGTGAAACACATATATTTCATAATTTCATTGTGAAAATTATATATGTCTGTATGTATGTGTGTGTGTAAATCAAGAGCTCTTTCATAGGTCATCAATAATCAGTGAATGAATTGAATTTTAAAAAATCCTATTTATAATACCAAGAAAAACTATTAAATGAAAGTATTACATTCACATATTAAGAATGCTAAATTTTGCCTTCATTCCAAAAGGTACCACTTAAATATTGTTCAGTCAAGGGATTAAAAAGTCTCAAAAGAAATAATGTAATACACTTTCAATATGGATTCCTGATGCATTAGATGACAGTTGAAACAAATTTCTAATATGCCTTCGAGTGCTGTTATTCTAGAACTCTATTTTCTATACTTTATTGTGTGTAAACATGAGGAAGCATGATTTAGAGGACTGCTGAAGAGATGTACTAAGAAAACAGAGAGCAAAATATATAAGCTCAAAATTGCTGTAGGATGTATTTTTCTGCTTGAGGAAATAATAAACGTAAGTTAGACATGATGCAATGGAATAAATTAAAATGTCTTCTCTGGAGTTTTTAAATCAACAAAGAAAGATAATGTTTAAAAATTAAATTATAGTGGACACTGCAAATATGTTTATTTATTATTTATTTTCAAAATGACAGTTTCTGAAGTTCAGGTAATCAGTAAATGAGCATATGAAATTAAAACCTAAGCCTTTTCACTGTGAATTTATATTTTTACTCAATAAAACTGTACTTCATCATTTCCTAGAAATGATTTTCTTGTAGTTTTCAGTAAAGAATATATACTAGAATTGTTATTAATCAACGTATATTCATATGGTAAACAGCATGATGAGGAGTAACATAAGCAATATGGCAAAATAGGAAGCCTGGAATTTCCTTTCCCTCACAAAAGCACTGATTCAACAATAATTCACAGACAAATCATTTTGTGAGATATCCAGAAACTAGTTGACAGGCTCATGCACCCCAGATGAGCACAAAAATAGATACAACCAAGCTGATATGAAAATTTGAGACACCTTCTCACCAGAATCCCTTCCCTCATCAGAGAGCAATACGATCTGGAGGATGGAAAGAGTTAGACCACACGTCCAGTGCCCCAACTTTTCTGTGGACTTCCAGAGTCCTCATTTCTATCTGCCAGTCTATTAACACCGAGACGACCCAGCATCATGTAGCTATTTAAGAAAAATGAGAAAACAGACAGCATTTGGGCTAGCGGTCAGTTTAGTCCCTACTCCAGACTTAGTGCAGGGCGAGTAGAGAGGAGAACCCAGCTTCCGGCTTGCCCCTGGGGAGCAAAGAGTTGGCCCACACATTTAATGCTTCAGATTTTCCAGCGTTCAGCATACTCTAACTACCTGGGGGCCAGTGGAAAAAAAAAAACCATGGTGGTTTGATTTGGTGTGCAAATAGTCAACACAGCCAATCCCCCTTGAATCAACTCAGAGAGTAAAGGTAAAAAATCCCTAGCTCCCAGCTTCGCCCTAAGGAGAGGAAGAGTTGGATAGAACAGCCAACTATCCACTTTTCCAGTGACTGCCTTGAGGAACTGGCTTCGGTCTCTCTTGTCCTGGGGCACTGATGGGACCAAGCATACTGTAGACACGTGGGAGTAACTAGGAACAAAGAAAGTAGGTTGGACTAGGGTGAAGATTTCAGAGGCCTCCAGAATCTCTGCCTGGGCCTATTAGTGAGGGTCTTCCCCTATTTGAAGCCAATACTTAAAGTCTGGAAGACAGGTTCTTTTGCCTATTGCACTGACATCAAGTAAAATCTCTCAACAAAGAAAAGTTCAGGACTATATGGCTTTACTGGGAATTCTGCTAAATATATAAAGAAGAATTAATGTCAATCCTTCTCAAACTCTTCCAAAAAGTTGAAGAGAAAGGAACATTTTTAAATTCATTTTATGAGGTCAGTATTATTTTAATGCTGAAGCCAAACAAAGACACAAGAAAACTACAGACCCATATCCCTGATAAATACAGATGCAAAAGACCTTAACAATATACTAGCAAAACAAAATCACCAACACGATTAAAGAATCATATGCCATTACTAAGTGGGATTTATCCCTGGGATGCAAGAATGTTCAACATAACAGTTTTACAATGTTTTGGTCAAATCATTAGTTAGTGTTTTCATTACTGTAACCGTGTAAATCTTTCTCACAGTGAAGCCACATGGAGAACTCTGATTGTTTCCTTTTTTTGTTCAACTTTTGTATTACATGAAGTTGTTTATTCTCTTTCTTTTGACTTAAAAAATTCCACTGTTTTTTATGTGCCTATACCTAAAACAGACTGGAAACATTCAATATACATCCCAGTCTTCAAGAAAGGAGATGCCAAGGAATGCAATAACTATAAGACCTTGGTTATAATTTCCCATGCAAGTAACATGCTGCTCACAGTGATGCAACAAAGGCTTCTACCTTATATGAAACAAAAAATGCCAGATGTTCAAACTGAATTCAGAAAAAGAAGAGACACCTGAAGTCTAATTGCACGCATTCACCAGATACTAGAGCACTCCAAAGAATTTCAGAAGATTAGTCTATATTTTATAGACTACAGTACAGATCAACTACATCGATCATGAAAAGCTATGAGTTGCTCCAAAAGAAATAAGCATGGCTTAGCCCTATGGTTATCCTGATCATAGCTAGAATTATGGACAGGAAGCCACTGAATACTGAGAGAAAGAATGATTTCCTATAGGCAAAGGTGTCAGACAAGGGTACATTTTAACTCCCTATTTGTTTAATCTGTATGCAGAACAAAGCATATGAAAAACTGGGCTAGACTTAGAGGAAGGAGGAGTGAAAATTGGTAGAAGAACTATTAATAACTTAAGCTATGCAGATGATACCACCTTATTGGCAGAAAGTAGCAATGATTTGAAACAAATTCTTACGAAAGTGAAAGAAGAAAGCACCAAAGCGGGACTGATTTAAACACCAAGAAGACAAAAATCATGACTATGGAAGAAATACACAACTTTAACACAGAGAATAAAGAATAAGAAATTGTTAAAGATTTTGTTTTCCTTGGTTCAGTTGTCAATTGAAATGCAGACTGTAGCCAAGAAATCAAGAGCGTTGAGACTTGGAAGGGTAGCAATGGAAAAACAAGGAAAGATCAAGAGCAAAACTGTGTCATTAGAGACCAAGGCCAAGATCATCCACACCCTTTTATACCCAATCATTAGTACAGATACAAAAGTTGGGCAGTAAAGAAGGCTGGTAGGAAAAAAAGTATTCATTTGAAACATGGTATTGGATGAGAGCTCTATAGATATCTCGAACTGCCAGAAAGATGAACAAGTGAGTCCTAGAGCAAATTAAGCCTGAAACATTCCTGGAGGCAAAAATGACAAAACTGAAGCTGTCCTACTTTGTGCACATCATGGAAGGTAGGGTTCTTTGAAGACAATAATGCTGGGAAAAACAGAAGGCAGCAGGAAAAGAAAAAGGCCAAATATCAGATGGATTGACTCCATAAAATGAAGCCATATGCATGAGTCTACAGGAGCTGAGCAGGGCTGTGGCAGGAAGGACATTGTGAATAAGACTCGTTGATAGGGTTGCCAAGAGTTAGAGCTGACTCAACGGCATGTAACATACACACATATCTAAATCGTCTGGGATATGGTTCCATAGTGTAGCGGTTAGCACATCTGTTTTACAAGCAGAAGGTTCTGGGTTCACACCCCAGTGGAGGCATGATCCATGGTCTACGGCCATACCACCCTGAACAAGCCCGATGTCTGATCTCAGAAGCTAAGCAGGGTCGGGCCTGGTTAGTACTTGGATGGGAGACCACCTAGGAAGACCAGGTGCTATAGGCATAAATAAAAATAATAAATAAATAAATAAACAGACCATCTGTAAGTGTCTGACACATGACTTTTTGTAACAAAATAAGTTTTTGGATCTCGCTTTACTGTTTTTAAAGCATTTTATGCATGCTATCATATTTGTGGCTCACAATGAACACATTTACAATGTAGAGCAGATCTATTTTATAGATAAGAAAGTAAAAGCTTAGATGGATTAAAGTAAATTGTCCAAGGTCTGTAACTGGCAAGTGACAGAAGCAGTTTTGACACTGGAGTTCTTAAGGCCAAATCTTTTGTCATATCCACTGTAACACAGTTGATTCTCAGCACAGCATTTCTCCCTTTTCTGGCAGATTTCCTCATTAGCTGTAAGTGTCAGGACTGGTCTCTAAGGCTTCTCGTCATTTGCACATTATACATCAGGGAATTCATGTTATGCACCAAATAATTTTCTGTGTATGATTCAATTGGCAACAAGAGATTCAATGACTAGCCCTACTTCGATGCTTGAGAATACCTTACACCCTGGAAATTGCAATGGACAAGTTGATTGGAATGAGGTGCTGGACTGTAATGAGTCTCACTATGTAAAATGCCTTCCCTGGGAATAGAAAGATTATTCATAAAGAACAAGAGCTCACTGACTTTACACTGTCCTATCAAGTACTCAGCTGATTACAACTGATCTAGAATGAATAAAAGTAATTAAAGCAGCTACTGCTAAGTAACAGATCATTTTAGAATTTTAATATATCAGCTTAGCTGGGAAGACAAAATTTTGCCTCTGTCTCTGGGAAAAACAGGCATGCTAGAATTGGCTTGTTCAAATCCGAAATGTTTTGCTGTCACCACGACGTGACTGTGTTCCCTACATGAGCTTTTCCGTTCCTGTCTATTTATATCTTGTCCATCCTTCAAGACCAGTGCTTATTCCCAATTCACTTTACAGACTTCGGCAAACATAAGCAATACAGTGTGAGACCTAAAACTTTTATCCATATTACACTGCTGATAGTCAAATTTTACTTACCTCAAACCCAGCAATTTTATATGTTTTAAAGTAATATATTTCTCTGAACTCAAAATTTCCAAACTTTTGTGATTCAAGAGACCTGAGAATGCTTTGGAAAATTATTAAACAACCACCCCCTAAACTATAAATCTCTAATCTCTAAAGCATAACTCATACATAAAATTATGTACATGTGTATGTGTGTGTACCCACATAGGTGTACACATATGTGTACACAGTCTTTGAAACATTATAAATTAGTGAGAAGGAGAAATCTTTATCTATGTACCAAACCCTGTCTTATGATCTCTGTTCATATTTTTTTTATTTCAACCTCACGGCCGTGAGAATTAGGCATCATTGCATCTATTATAGAGAAAAAAAATCTGTTCAGAAAGCCAAATAACTTGATCGAATGTATGCAAGTAATTAACAGTTTAGTCAGGTCTCTGCTCCATGTCCATTGTCTCTAAAAACCCTTCCTATGTTTATTATACCCCTACTTAAAACTTCTTATTTTCACATATAAACTTCATATAAGTTAATTCAGGACAGATATTTATCACATACCTATTTGCATCCTCAGAGGGTAAAATGTTTATGTAAATATTAGGATAAAACCATGCTTAGCACAACAAAGAACCTTTGATATTAACCTATGCAGTACAAACTATAGAACATAAGTTAGTGTTCTGCTTACTTTATGAGAATGTGAAACTAGAAGTCATGTTTGTTACATTTTTGATAATACTTTAATTTTTGCAAGGAAGAACCAGGAACCAGTGAATAATGATGAACAGTGTCTGCTGGGCAATTTCTTGGGCAATGTTTCACGTGGGTAATCAGCAATGGTAAGGTTGAATTAAGAATGGGTGTAGATAAAATTGAAGTTATTTTTGATACATCGTTTTCCTTCCCTTTAATGTTTGTAAGAGACATTGCACACAGGTCAATATCTTAACTATTTCTGAGTGGCTGTTGTATGATTTCTAGTGTGAATGAAAAATAGGCCACATATTAAACCTGATAGGCACAGGGGAGGCCAGCATGGTGAGCCCCACAAACTCGGAGACCAAAAGTAACCACATAGGATGGTCTGAATATAAAAATTCCTAACTAAAAGCAGGTCATAGCAAGTAGTCACATCCTGGGCCCTGAGCTTTCTTGACAAAAGTCATTCTTTACCTTAAGTAAACTTGTTTGTTGTCTTTTTGCATCTAAGATAACATACCCTTGTAATCCTTTTTTTGCTTCAGGGCACAACCCACTGCACCAGAGCAAGAAACCACAGAACCCCTCCCTACCCCCATACTATTCCTATGTGCTGTAAATATTAATTATTATTCAATTATTATTAACTCTCCTCTACCCACCAATGTAAAAGAAGTATGTGTCCTTCCATTTTACTTTTTATCCAATGCTACAGATTTCTCCTCTTTGCTTTCTCCCACCCCTCTAATCTACCACCAGTGGACTGCATGTAACCCTCCTTATATCTCCTCCTTCAATTCTAATGTATAAAATAAACTGCAAAACTGCCATTCTCCTGAGTATTTTCTCAATCCACTGAGATTTTGCTTCCCAGCAATTGTCAGTTGGGCCCAAATAAACTTATAAAAATTCTCTGCATGTTTGGACATTTCTTATGTTGACACTAGACATATGCAAAGATTGTACTTAGATAGATTTTCCTATATTAACAGTTATTTCTAAATTGAATACCTATTGTGTCTCAGGACTTAATCTTATGTCATTTAATATGGTAACATATTTAAAAATAGGCTTTTTGAAAGCAATTTCTTTGAAATAGAGAAACATCATAATAAAGAAAAAATAAAAATAAAATGTAGACTGCATTTCTGCCTTTGTATTTGGCTCTGGTGATAGTTCTTGATAGAAAATAAAGTTATTCAATAAAAACTACTATTGAATTATGGTATATGACCTGCTAGTTTTGAAATAAGCTACTGGTTCTCTAATAAACAGCACTTTATAATAAACATGTCTTATTTCTAATTTGGTTCACTATAAACTGCAGTAAATAAATCTCAGATACTGTCTCAGATACTACTCACTTGGACTAACACTTGCAATACTGAAATCAGTTTTTTCATTCAACAAATACTTATGGAGTGATTACGCTGTGCAAGGAAATGTGCTGGTTTCTGTGTTTGCATTAGTTAAAAAGATGTTCCCTATCCTAGTATAGCTTATATTCTAGCAGGAGATATGATATTTAAGTTAACCATTTAAGCAAAATCAGAATAATCTATATCAGTCAAAGATATGTATAGCGTACACTATGTACTAGGTACTATTCAGAGAACTTAAATATTCTGGACTATCATGTGGAATCGCTGGGCTATTAGGTGCCTCTTTGAGGTTAAAGGTCATGAATGTAAAGTGAGACTGCAAGTCTGTAAGTTTGGAGATTTTTCTTTAGCCCTGTTTAGCTTCCTAATACAACAATGGAATAGAAGAGTAATTGCATTTAATTAGGATGGCAGACTGAATAATTGCTAACATCCTTTAATACTCATAGCACTGAATTATAAATCCATATTCTTGCGTACCCTCATGGTAGGTAGAATGTATTTATCTGCCCTTTGAGATTTGGGGCTTGGCTATCTGACTTACTTTGTCCAATTGGATAACAGATATGACATTATCAGAGACTTAAACTGTGCTTTCCTGAGTGCTGTTGCTCATTTGCTTGCCTGCTTTTCCAACAGAAAGAGCACAAGTTGGTTAACTGTTCATACATAGAGGACTAGACATGCATAGGTTAGACCTGGCAAAATCTATAATTTAGAGCCAAATTGAGATCCACTTAGCCTATATACACACAATTTTAGCAGATCTGCAAATGTATTAATGAGAATAAGTTATTGTTGTCTTCACTTTTGGGATAATTTATGAGAATTCTTGTGGCAATAGCTCACTAATAAATTTGAACTGGAGGTTTGCTAAGGAAAGTTTGACAAAAAGAAAAGCAAGTGGTAAGAGATTTAAAAATGGTTGCAAAAGGGCCATTAGAAAGATGAACTATGGAATTTAAGCCGACTAAGAAATGCGTGGACATTAGGTGGTGTGAGTTCAACCATTCGACAAATGAGTTTTGATATTTGCAACCTCCAAGAACTCTGCCAAGTAGTTTAGGAGAAGTCTCATGATTAAAACATTCTCCTTCTTCCAAAAAGTGTTTCAGTGTTGTTGGAGAGTCAATTTCATTATCTTTTTTCTATTCTCATTGCAGAAAAGCATGAATAGTGTTCGAACCAACTTTGAAGTCCTTAATGGCACTCACTGTCCCCAATTCCTATCACAGTTCTCAGCACATAACTAGAACTCAGTGCTTATTTATTGAATTAATCAATAAATCAACCAATCATTCACTTAATAAATAAAAATGATAAATGTTATGTTTCATTTATAATTTAATCCTTGTTGCTGAAAGCAAATTTTTAGTTTAACTGAATTCAATTTAATATAATGTATATAACCTGGTGATAATCACAGATATGTTGTGAAACTAAAAACCAAGCCAAAGTTCAAGAAGTAAAAGGAATTACACAAATAAGCAAATTTCTCCTACTGTCATGCTAAAATAAATTTTACTTAGGTACCTATATAAAATACTTGTCAGCAAGTACTTTTTCTCTCTGCTTAACCATGCAATGTTGTGAATAAAATGTGAAATAACTCTGGTGCTATCCAAATCATTTGCAAATTTAACAGCAATCAAATGTTGAAGAACTGCTTTCCATCCAAATCTGTCTAAAACATGAAACCTTCTATTAACTGTCAAACAATGACAGCCATCCTCTATGTAAAAATTTGGGACAAGGTTACAGTAATGAGTGTCTTAAGTGGTGTCAGAATGTGGCATTATAATTGTGCTCTTTACAACTTGATGAGAAAGAATGTTTCCAGTCTGACAAAAGCAATTTCTTTTTAATGACAGAAAAGTTTGAGAGCTGGGGAGAATAAGACTTAAGAAAGACAGAGAGAAGAGGTATTTCAAAAGCACTTACAAAAAAAGTTCTAAAATTTGAAGCTGAGTTGTTAATTCTCTCTATGATATTGGATGAGTCATTTATCTTCTTTGATTTTTCATTATCCTATAGTATCAGGTACAGGGAATGGATAGATGATTCCCAATGTCCTTTGAAGTTCTGATTCTCTGATTATCTGATCCATTTCCAGAATTATAACTAAGTTATGGCAGGGAAAAGTTCCTATTTTCAAGGTCAAGCTAGGGATATTTAATTTAAAAGTAAAGACTCTTGTATTTTAACACATTAAAGAATTTATGAAATATCTAGAAGGTTTGATTTTTAATGAAGATCACAGGTAATTTCTATATGAGAGAGCCATAGAAAGGCCTTGCTGTAATGGTGCCATTTGTCTTAAAAAGAAATTTGTTGGCAAAACTCAACTTTGATCCCCAAAAGAAAATGTTTATATCTAAAAAAAATTCCTCCATCTAATATTTAAGATCTTTCCTATCCCTCTTGAGTTCTCAAATACTCTGGTCTTCTAGACAGCCTTCCTGAGAGCTCACTTTACTGTTTAGTTTCAACCTTTTGAACCAACCTCCACATCTTCAATCCCGAACTAAAGAGAAGGAAATTCACAAAGATCTGGATAATGCTAGTTGCTTCTGAGTATGTACCACCATTACCTCCTCTAAATTAGCATCCAGCTCTGAAGTTCTATATTTCAAAGCAATGAGTCAAGTATCTTATTTTAATTCCTACGAAGAATAAGAAGATAAAGTCGTTGTTTTACTCTATTTGGTGGTTTTCAAATAAGTCTGCAATTTGTCTATGCACCCTTGCCTTGAATCTAGACTGGCCTTAGTGACTCACATGTAACTAACAACGCATTAGAAGTATCACTGTGTGTCTTCTGAGTCTAGGAAAGAAAAAGCCATGCATTCTATTTTGTTCTCTTGAGCTATTTGCTCTTGGAAAATTTCTCTCACAGTCCAGCCACTGTGCTTGACCCAAGTGAACCTAGTCTTCTGGTCATTTTAGCCATGAGCCAAATATATGAGTGAAGAAACTTCTTGATGACTCCTGGCCTTCTCTTTGCAAGTTCCTCACACCAATGACACTCATTATCCCTTCATAAACTGAAATTTTACTAAATATTTTGGAATTCTATGCCAAACTTTAAAAATTTGAATATTATAAGCTTGGTAAAGGAAGTTGACTTTCTTCCTCTTTCCCATCTATAGCCTTATATTCAGAAAGCATGATAAACATCAGTTTGTGTTTTACAGACTGTCCTTTTAATAAAAATAATATAATTTAATAGGCATTGAAAAAGAAATGAATAATTTGTGTGTGTGTGTATAATGGGGTATTTAAAGGCGTTCTGCCTTAGAACCTTCCCAAAAATTGAATAAGGAAAGTTGGGCAGATGAGTGTATTTGAATTCACTTCCAAGTCTATTTTAATATGAGACTTGCTAAAAATTATTGGTGGTCTATCTTAATAACAAAATTTAGGAAAGAAAAGAAGGGGGTATAAATGTCACTGTGTGACAAGTGATTCGTGAATCATTTAATTTTTACTAAAATCTTCCCCAAATACTATTATTTTTATTTAACAATTAAGAAATCTGAAACTCAGAAAACCTAAATGACTTTCTTAAACTAATCTAGAAGTAAATAAGGAATCTTGAATTCAAACCCTGGATTTGCTAATTCAAAGTAGATTGCACATTATAGAAAAAGACAGCTTGTACAGGGTCAGACAAAACATAAGGTGCAATATAATCTCCATGTCCTTGACATACACAAGATAAATGCAATTATGAAGCATTTAATATTTATTGAGAGCTTTATTGTGCTATATCCTCTACTAAAGGCATTCTTAGATTATCGCAATTTTACATATGAGGAAACCGAGACTTAGAAATCTAAAGCGACGTCACCAAGATCATAGAGTAAGTAAGTTGGGGAAACAGGATTCAAACTCACACAGTCTCATTCTAGAGCAAAAGTCTTAATGCTATGTACCCCTTATACTACTGTACCCCTGGTCCTAAAAATGAAGAAGAAAAAGAAGTGAGCTTTCGGCTTTGTTAATAATTTCAAGAAATTATTTCAGTATACACAGATGTAATCCATTGTTGAAAATCATGCTCTTCAAAATGACATATTTTAAGCATGTCTCACACAAATGCCTTTCTTATCAGTTTAATTGATTCTATTAATATAATCAACATTAACTTTGCTAACTGCAAGATGCAAAAGGTGTTAGTTTAGCATATAAAGATTTTAAGGTCTCATGGCTTTTTTCCCTTCTTATTTTCTCTCAGGAAAAACCCCAATCTCACCTCGCTGCACACGTCACTAGTTTTGTTAAGCAATGTTGTGTTATTTAAAATGATGCATTATAAATTTTCCTATTATCCTAGAGAATTAAGAGCAGGCAGATGTAATTATGGCAGATCTGAATCAAAGGGTTTATTTAGGTACTTTTAATTATTTAAATATACAGATTCTCTGAAGCAGTGCTTCTTATTCTTTTGTAACTTATGAGTTTTCAAGAAATTCCTCTGAGCAAGGTTTTTTTTTAATGTTTATCATACATAAAACAATGTTATAACATTAAATATAACTCTTCAAATCCAGGCATATCCCACCTAAGAATTCCTGCCATCCTGGCATACTTCCTTTGACACCACCTCACCCAATGCGCCCCCCCACCCCACACACACTCTTCTACTTTATATCCCTGCTATGTAACACCTGAGCAATTCTTCTAACAGCCTCACTGCTCCCCTGACTCTTCTCCCATATCACTTTGCTGCTGCCTTACTTCCTCTCAACTCTGCCCACAACACCTGCTCATCATGAGACAGGGTTTTTAAGAATCTTCCAGGATTTGAGCTTCTTGCTAATATTTTTCATTATTAAATCTACTGGGGTGATATTGGTTAATAAAATTATATGTTTCAAGTGTACAATTCAATAGTATGTCATATGTATATTGCATCATACCTTGCTAATACTAAAAAAGAGGATATGTTGCCACAATTTCATTCTATTCTTTGATGGATAAAAATAAAAATAATGAAAGTCAAATAGTCAAGCCCCATTTTCTTTGTGTTTCTTTTACCAAGGAAATTGACATCATTCTGCTGAGGCTTCTTACTTCTCAACAGACTTTAGTGTACCTCAGCAGGCTGCAAAAAACAAACTAACAAACAAAAACTTGTAAAGGGTACTCCTTTTGTTTGTCTTTGCAGAAACTCCACTCGTGTTTGCCTGTACAGAAAATAGGTCCTTCCATTTTTTCATGCACTGTTCTATGCAAATAACAAATAATCTCATGGAATGGCAATTTCTGAGTGCTGGGATGAACATCTGTAAAGCAGCTGAGAGGGTCCTAGATGCCAGTTTCATGGCTGAGATGTTTTAGAAAGACTGAGAATGGGGTGAAGTCACATGCTCCTTTGAGGGAGAATGGCAACAAGAAGGTAACTCGTGGGGTGTAGGTGGTATTATGGGAAATCTTGCCATATTGAAAAGGGTGAGTGAGCTGAAAAGAGAAGGCCTCAGTAGAGGTCTGGAAGTGACAGCCCATCTGTGTGGGGAAACATTTCTTTAGGTGGCAGGGCTAGAAGTGGCACTGACAGAGAAAAGAAGTAAATCCTACCGCTTCTCCTAAGAAAATTAGGTCTGCTCACACTGCTTTGTGAGCCTTGGGATTTCAGAGTAATCTGGAATTGCTCACATGAAGTGATTAATATGCAGTTTTTGATGAGAATTTTGAAGCACAGCTCTTTGCAGTTACTGGTTATATGTTTCAGCTTGAGCTATTTTATATTTTCTAATCTCAGTTACTTTACTTGTAAAACAGGAATTATTATGCCTAATTTATAGGATCAAAATGAGGATTAAATTGAATGAAATTATATATGGGTATTGCATGGTACTATAATGAGCACATGTGAATTGATCATTAAGTAATATTTTTTTTAAATCACAAACAAGGGTGTTGCCCAGAGAAGCTTCCTATAGAATAACTGTCATGGCTGTGGCCACTAGACGTGCAAAAAAAGAATTAAGGTGTTAGAAAATGAAGAAATTTAACATTAAGTATTTTACTTAGTCATATCATATGATAGGGCATATATGTTTATAGGGTAAAACACTGGCTAATAGTAATGATTAATAATAATTGCTACCATTTCGAAGTATAACTCATGTGATAGGCATTGCCCTTTATTATTTCCCAATGATTACATACAACATATTTTCTTATTTTTGTGACAGTTACCAAAGGTGAAAAAAGAGGGTTTGTATTTAAATAGCTTCATACACCCCCAAAAAATGGAAATAGAGTTTTCTAAAGGCCTTTATACTGGTATGAAAAGATTGCCTTTTGGCTGGGCAGCCATTGTGACCTGTCTTTACATAACTGAGAGCAAAGAACAATAAACACAGTTTCATGTATATAAAGTGTCTCCACAATGGTTATGCAGAAGAAAATCTGTACTAACTTTGCTCCTGCTTGGAGTTGGGGTGAAGAATGAACTGAGAAATAAAGTTGCAAGTCATAATGTGGGATGGATTCTCATCCTAGGGTCATAGGGGTGACTAAACACATGATACCTGACACTGGACAGATAAAATTAACAGCACTTAATTAGCTACATACACTCATAGCCCAGGGAATGAGGATACTGCACACCACATACGGCCACACAGAGGTCCCGCTTAGGAACAGAATGACAAGCAGGGTCTGTGGGAGGTAGTCCTTTTACTGTATCCTTTTTCCATATCTCATGTGACCCTTGGTTTGCATGAGAGAATGTGATTGGCTTGTTTGGATAAGTCTGCAAGCTGGCAGGGACTTACACCCACTACTCAAGAGATAAGCAGGAACTGTGCCTGGTCCTCTTGATGAGCAGAGTTGTTTGGCTAGCGGATTTTGTCTGTGGGAGCAGAATGGGGGATAAAATTTGTGGTTAGGCCATTTGAGGTCCTCTGGGTTTTACCAGATATTATAATATTTGTCCTTAATTTTAGACCGTACACCATTGAGTTTAGGAACTTGGAGCCCAGAGACATTGAGTGTTAACCTAAGATCACACGATGAGTGAGAATGACAAAGCTGTGAGATGAGGCCCATGACTCCTTGCCCGACTTCTGTATTAGTTTGTAATTTATATATCACTTGCTTTACAAATTGTTTAGAAAAGCAATTTGTATACCACTTGCTTTCTAAAAGGATTGTTAGTGACATACTATATAATATGCATGAACAATAAGATTATTAAAACAGAAATATAGTGTTGACATTTGAGAAATTACATGGTATAAAAGATTTTTCCCATACATATGGGAAACTAATGAAGCCAAGCTCTAGACTAGAGATCCTCACTTGCACAGGCCTTTTCTAAGGCTCTACAAAGTGCTCTAAAGAAAATGTCTGCACTGTCATATGTTTTTGTAAAATTTGCAAAAATATACACATATATTTTTTAGCCACAAGGAGATTATTACTGCTTCCTGTTTCCACTCCAGCTCCTCTTTACCACACTTCTTGTCATTATGGACATTTTGAAATCCAGCTGAGGGAAAGTTGATTTAGAGATATATTTAGCTTGGGTTTAGTGAGATATTCTGTACCTGCAGTCATATCTATGTATAATTACATTAGCTGTCCCAGTATAAAAATGGTTCCTTGGACTTTTACTGCTCTCAGTGAGGAAAAAACAAACAAACAAACAAACAAAAAAAACCTGGAAAAATTACATCAAGGTGCAGGGTCAAAAGTTGTATTGCAGTATGAATATGCCCTACAGTGTGTGGCATGTGGGTAACAGAGTAAAGACAGGGTTTGAAATATATAGAGCAAGAGCTTTGGAAATTTTTCCATATCTCATGTCTCACATTTTTGCATCATTTTTGGTGGTCCCTCTTTCTGGAATTCCAGTCTTCTTTCCATA
>NW_006433024.1:3469342-3522004 GCF_000325575.1 Pteropus alecto | reverse complement strand
TTTTAGGTTAAATTCCATTCCATCCTTTAAATATTTCCTCAAAACTACTTTCTTAAAATTGTTTTTAAATAGACCCTTAAACAGCATATTACCACAACCTCTTTTATATTATGTTGATACTATTTCCTTTTATACATAAAATATAGTATTATATATATCAAAAAGTTGAATATAATTATTTTCAAAATAGCAATTTAAATAATTTTTTGGAAAGTTTATCTATTAGAATAGATTAAGGTATATGCCAGAAATGAGATAATTTTCAATAGGTTAAAATAAAAACGTTATTCTTTGTTATGTTACAAGAAAGAGACTGTGTATTTGTGACAAGGCTATGAAATCTGAAGCTCAAATTCTGCTTCTATTGCTTAATAACTGACATTGTTTAGTTCTGTTATTTGATTATTCTTGCTTTCCGTTTCAACATCTGTAAATGCAAATTATAAATCCTAGTTGGCATGATCATTATGAGGACTGGAACTAATGTGTAAAATGAATCTAATACTGTGTCTATTATAATGATTCAGTGAACGATAAATTCTATTATTACTATTAATCATTCTTACTAGTTTCATTTTAATTGGCTAATGGAATAATTTTTAAAGGTATGGCACTTAAAAAAAACTTAGGCATGTTTTATAGATACCATTGTAATTTAAAACAAAAACAAATGAATTTATAAAATCAAAATAACTAAAATCTATATATCACTTTATAGTATGCAAAAATCTTCCATATACAATATATTATTTTAAGTGCATGAAGTCTTAAAAACCAACTTGTTAAAAATATACCAGTAAAATCTCTCTTGGAGAAGAAGAAAATAAAGCATTGCAGTAGACAGAATATCCATTCTCAAAAGGTGCCTCTATCTTAATCCTTAGAATCTGTGGATATGCTAGGTTACATCACAAAAAAGATTAATTTGCTAAAAATAGGGAAATTACCCTAGATTATCAAGGTATGCCCTATGTAATCACCAGAGTCCTTTAAAATGGAAGAGATAATCAGAAGAGAGAGCCAGAGAGATGAGAGCAAGAATAAAATCTAGTTTGACATTTCTGACTTTAAAGATGGAGGAAGGAGCGTATGAGCCAAAGAAACTAGGTGGCTTCTAGAAGCTACAAAAGGCAAGCTTCTTTCTAGAGCCTCCAGGAAGACAGTCCTGCCAACAGCTTGGTTTTAGCCTGGTGTGCTCCATGTGAAATTGCTGACCTTCAAAATCATAAGATAATAAATTTATGTGCTTTAAGCCACTAAATTTGTGAATACTTACTATAGTAGAAATAGAAAAGCAATACAAATTTTGTTACTTGAAAGTGGGGTGCTTCTGTAACAAATGCTTAAAGTCATAGAAGTGGCTTTAAAGATGGACAATGAACAAAGGCTAGAAGAACTTTGAGGAGTGATGGAAAAAAATCCTACATTGCCTTGAACAGACCATTAGTGTTCGGAATATAGATATGAATGGCTCTCTCAGTGAGGCCTCAGGAGGAAATGTGCAGCATGGTTAGAAATCATTTATCATCTTAGAGAATGCCTAAATTGTTATGAAGAGACTGTCAAGAATATGTACACTAAAGGTGTTGCTGGCAATTCCTCAAATGGAAAGAAGAAACAAAAGAATAAAAAGCAAAAGAAAAGTGATAGATTAAAGAAAGAAATGCTAAGCAAAAAAGAACAAAGAATTGAAGATTAGGAAAATTTCCAGCCTATCCAGATTGCAAAGGATGCTAAAGTAAGAGATCACTGTCAGGAAAGCATGATCTAGAGGAAGAAAACTGAAAGTTTGGCCAGACAACCTTTTGCTGATACCTCAGAAAGATCAAATGGTCATATAAAGAACTTTTTGAGAAGACTAGCATGTGACTCACAGAGCTCCTCAGCTATCTCCATAAAAGCCAAAAATAGAGATGAGATTACCTAGGAAAGATCTGGGGAGAAGCCTCTTATCTAATACATAGGAGAACCTCAAGGTTCTTGATAATGTTATATCAGCAGAAACATGGCCACCTGGACTGAAAAGGGAAGAGAGTGGAAATGAAAGAAGGTTGATAGACTTCCAGGATTCGACAGGCAAAATACATGCTGACAGAACTACTCAACTGCAACTATATGCTACCATTTATAAAAAAAAGGAAAATGACTCAGAGGGTGGAGCCACAACCCCAGAAAGTGGAGCTAAGACCACAGAGTATTCCCATGCTCTGAAAGCCAAAGGACTTCTTTGGCTAGTTTATTCAAGTAGGCCAATTGTAATCACAATAATCTTTAAAAGTGTGAGAGGCAAAAGAGAGAAGGGCATCAAAGAAAAAAACATGACAATGAAAGAATGGTCAGAGAGATGCTATGTTGCTAATTTTTCATTAGAAAACAGTAGGGCCCATTAGTTAATAAAAGTTACATGTATAGAAATTGGAAAAGACTCTTTCTGGAGCCTTCAGAAAAAAATGTAGCCCTTGCTGGCACCTTTATTTTATCTCTGTGAGTCTCCTACCCGACTTCTGACCTCCAGAACAAAAAGATAATAAACTTGTATTATTTAAGCCTCTAAGTTTATGATAACTTGCTATAACAGGAATAGGAAACTATTAGAAGCACACAGACAGTGACTAATATCCACAAAAAGGACCACAAAAGAAAGACCTAATTTTAAATCTAAGGTTTTGCACTTGGATCAAATTCTTTCTCTATTTTGTCAATGTAAACCATTTATTTGTATTATCCTTCCTGTTGTGATCTTTTAAAGGCGATACTAAATTGAATTAAAACCTTTTTCAGTGACATGATGATATCCATTATTATAGTTATTCTTAAGGACAACTAATGAACCTTGAAGTTTCTGAGGACATTCTCTGAGGTCTATCAGGTTTGTTGTTTGAGCTGCCCTACGTTTACGCATTTCACTCGTTTGCACTTCCAGGTGAGGTTTGTTTTTAAAAATAAATCACATACATAAAGATAAAAGTTGAGAAAATACTGAATTATTGAACTAAGCTACAGCTCTGTCTCTTTTCTACATTGTTATGCGTTGTCTGCTGTCACTTATGTTATTTATCATTCGATGCCTGCCTCCAGCAGATCTCTTCTAGCTTTCCTCCACCTTCAATTTTTGAACTGCTATAGACCAGGAAACTACATAACCATGCTAACTGCATAAGAGTCAAAGTTCTGAGAAAGAGCCTACGAAAAGAAGCCACTTATTTAGAAGATTTAAAATATACTCAGTTTTTTCAAATACGGATCAAATAAATTCAACGACTATTTTTGTAATTATTTCTTTCATGTGTCTGTCCTGTGAAAGCTGGAAAGGTGTTAGTCTTATTTTGTTTTGTAGACCTTGTGAATAAATAAACATTTCTGTTGGGCTGGATTCTTCGGAGGACTGATATAGCTAAAGCAACAACTGTTAAATGTGTTCTTACTGTACTTACATGAGTTTCTCTGTGTATCAATATATCTGACATTATATTCCATACGTGTAATGTGACTTTCACAAGCTATGTTCTTATTCAAATTATAGTACTGTTGCTTACATTTTTAAAATGTTTCCTTTGGGTTTGTTTTTGGAGTTAAAGCCATTCTTAAGACTTCCCTTGACTGTGGCATACATTTGTCATTTCAATGTTAATGTAATACTGTGAATGGGTGGTTAGGATAGGTGATATATTAAAAATCATTGTAAAATACAGTGAGGGAAAATATTGTTTTTTGGTTTTCTATAACTTTGTGCTTGAACTAACCCTAGAGCATCCTGTAACAAGAAATAGGTATAGGAGCTTTCGAAGTAGACTGCTTAGATGCAGGCAACATTCAGTAGCCGTTAGTTATATAATCTTGATTGAAAATTCAATTAAGATGTTTCCACGTATGATCTGAATTTGTGTGATCTCCCTAATTTCCAATGTTGAATAGTTTAGATTCCCTTCCTTTCAAATGCAGAGAAGTTTTCCTTCAACAGCATACTAAGCATATAGCCAAATAGGATTTGAAAATTTCTTTATTTTCACTAGATGACATATTTTGGGGAAGACTTAATTAATTGTACATATTAAGCAGATATTATTAATTCAGTGATAGCAAGATAATGCATAACACATGCTAAGTTAGGCAATTTGGCATTTCACTGTAAGGGTATCATTTTATGTGAAACTTTGTTGAGGTGCTCCAGGCAGACTCTGAATAGAACACTAAATAAAGCACTCTCTAGGCCCAGCCTGTTTCTTCTTAAGGTCAAGGGTTTGTCTTTCATGATATGCCAAATGGATGTAGGCATCATTGCAACATAGGATAATTTCTAAAACATAGGGAGAAAGTGAATATCATATAACAAAGATGAGAAATGCCTGCTGGTAACATCAGTCTCTCCTGCCTGGTTGAATTCTCAACATTAGGTGAAGTTATTGTCTCTAAATCCCAGAGTTAATTTATAGAGTACCTACTTTGTGCCAGACACTGTGGTATCCCAGCCAGATTCCATAAGAGAATAAGATAGGCATTATATAATAGAGACTATTGCTATCTCTCACCCTATACTACCCTTTACCATGATTTTGTCTAGAGTTCTTTAATTCATAATTAACATATGTAAAAGAGTATCTACTGCCTGATTTCATAAGATGTTCTAGAGCAGTCAAGTCTAAGCTGTGGTGACAGGCATCAGAACAGACCTACCTGAGAGAAACTGTGGGGATTTACTGGGAGGAAGCTCAATACAGCCTTCTGGAGTGAAGGCAATGTTCTATAACTACAAGAATGTCAGTTTCACAAGGATATGCATTTGCCAAGACTTGTTGAACTGTAAACTTAAAATGTGAGCATTACTCCATAGATAAATTATACCTCAAAAAAAGTAATTTTTTTTTTAAGAAAGAAAGAAAGATATCAAACCAAACTAAAATGCAGTTAAAGCAGGAAGAAAGTCATTTTGACTATGGAATTAAAGGAAGGCTTCATAATGGAAGTAAATTTTGAATTGGTCACCAATAGGAAAGATTTAGGCAGATTTTGATGATAGAGAAAACAGTATGAACAAAATATGAATTGTATAAAGTGCAGGAAATCCTCAGAGAATAGAGTCTGTTTTTCTTAGACAGTAGGGTAAATATCTGGGCCCAGAAATGACTGGGAAAGATTTTACTGAACACTAGGTTAAGCAGTGTGGAGGACTATAGAACATTTACACTCAGCACGCTTTTACCTGAGAATCTGTCATTCATTAGAATACCTAGCATATCAAACTAATGATTAATAAGATTAATGAGAGAAATTAGGACTTAAAAAAAGCAAAGAAGCTACAAATTCATGTTAATGGAAATGAGTTTGTGTGCGTGTGACTAGAATGATAGCAAATATTTGCATAGTAGGTACTCTGGGCTAGGCCCTGTTCAAAGCACTTTTTATTGATTTAATGACTTAAGCAAAACAATCATCAGAATTGAGGTACTACTATAATCTCCATTTGAAAGGGGAGAAAACTGAGGTAAAGAGAGGTTAAGCGACTTGTTCAAAGGTCATGTGTCTAGTAAGTGGTCAATCAGGTTTTGATTCCAGGCAGTTCGATCATCGGTGTTCATGGTCTAAACCAAGACAGTCTGCCACCATTCCAAGAGGCACAGTCCAATCCCTTGGAGAGGAGTAAAAAATAAAAGGGGAAATTAGGACAAATATTTTATTTGGAGGCTCTACCAAAATCATCTACCAAAATGAACAAGGACACTTAGGTTCCCCCTGGAAGTATTCTATTTTGAACTTTTGGGCACTGTCACACACTGCTGATAGGTCCTGCATCACTCTTCAGTCTAAAAAGTGGTCTCCCAGGGAAGGAAAGGAAACACTTCACTATTGAGGTATGCCTCTTCTGAGAGTTTGAAAAGCATGGAAAGTCATTTCCTGGATATATTTTTAGACTTCTGGCAATTTGCTCACCTCTCCCAGGACTAAGAGAAGTAAGTGTAATTGAAAGGGTGCTGGGTAAAGAGCACATCAGAGTGTCATAACCAAGAGCTTAAACTCATATTGGGTTAGCCTTGTGTTTTGTGCAGCTTTAGAAGGGGTGGATGGAAAGCTATTGAGTGTGGTTTCAGCTGGTGAATCATTTTAAGTTCCTTTCCACTTTATCTCAAGACTGCTGCTTTGAAATAAAATTCCAAGTAAGAAACGCTAACTGCTTTTGAGCAAATCTTTGACAGTTCTGATAGTAGTATAACTTTTTAAAAAGTCAGGCAAACACATTATCTTCATGCTTATATTTTATGTTTAGTGAAGTAGAAAGTCACATAGTATTCTCAAAGTATTATATTATCATATATATAGGTATATGTAATTCTGTGTGGATTCTAATATATCTACCAGTGTTCCTCTAAAATTCAACAGCCACACAGAAGGCAGCAAACTTGTTACTGACATCTGAAATCTATCCTTGAAATAGGGACCATAATTATCATAAAGAAGGAAAATTCTAAATTTGGAGGAACCATTGAAAATATTAGAAAGCTAGAAAATACATCTATTTTTATTTGCCTCTATGAAATACAAACTTAATTACAATGGAAATATAATGAAATGTTGTGATTTTGGGATTTATGAAAATAAACCATAAGCTGAAATCATTTGGAAGATGTGTCTGATAGATGTTTAGCAAGACACTTTCTTTAAAAACCTCCAAAATATCTGCTTTAGAGAATCTTGAGCTACTGAACTTTTAAACCTGAACAGCTTCATTTTGTCCAGGATATTCCCAAAGGTTGTTTATCCGTATCACTCATTTTGTGCCTAGTGTGGATGAAAAAGGGGCCACATACTAAACCTAACAAGCTCAAGGGAGGCCAGCATGGTAGGTCCTACAAACTGTGACTGAACGTAACCACATACAATGGTCTGAACATAAAATTCCTAAGTAAAATCAGGTCATAGCAGGTAGTCACATCTTGAGCCTGGAGCATTCTTGACAAAGGTCAATCTTTACATTAAATGTTAAGTAAGCCTGTCTATTGTCTTTTTGCATCTATGATGACATGCCCTTGGAATATCAGAGTAATTCCTTTTTTTTACAGATCCCTCGGGGCACAAAGCATAGCACCAGAACACAAGATCACAGAACCCCTCATTGCTATCTTGTCCCCTGCATTCCATCTTTATATGCTGTAAATGTTAATTATTAACTCTCCTGTACCCAACCATGTAAAAGAAGTGTATTTCTCTCCATTTTGCCTTTTTATCCAATCTCACAGATTTCCCCTCCTCCCTAATCTATCATCAGTGAATTTCATGTAACCATCTTTATGTCTTCTCCTTTAATTCCAATGTATAAAATAAGCTGCAAAAATACCATTCTCTGGAGAATTTTCTCAATCTGTTGAGATTTTGCTTCCAGGCAATTGTTGTCAGTTTGGCTCAAATAAACTCATTAAAATTCTCTACAGATCTGACTGTTTCTTACATGGACACTAGCCATAAAAACATTAGACCCCTTTTACAGGTTAATGATGCTAAACTGTCTTCAGATTCCTCTGCATATCAAACCATACTTTCAAAATAACAAGTATAATTGAACTTGGGTTCAAAATTAGCCTTTAGAGGTACCCCGATAGAAAGGAGTAAAGACAAATAGATTATGCTACTTTTTAGCTCTGTACCTTAAGCAAATCAAGAGGCCCTAATGAATTTGCAACCTCATCACCAAATACTCCATATCTACACTGCAAGGCTATTTCAAATTATAATTGCATTTTGAGCACCGACTATGTACTATATATAATTCTAGGTACTGGGTATATAGTAGTTAATAGGATAAACAAAATTCTCTGCCCTTATGAAGTATACATTCTAGTGAAAAAGAGAGAAAATAAATGAATAAAAAAATTTTAAAAATACATAAAATATCTGATAATATAATGAAAAATAAAGCAGACTAGAAAATGGATCTTGGGGTGACCCCAAAGGTCCTCTGAGATAATGTGACACATGAACAATATCCTCAATAAAATGAGTACCAAATGTTATACATAGAAAATATTTGATAATCATTACCATTTTATATACACAGACAATAAGACTATACTCTTTCCATTTGGCTGAGAAACGATGAGAGATTTACTTAAAATTCAACCTTAAGCTCATTCAGCTAAGACTAACAGGACACTAGGAAACACCTCAGTTTATAGCCCCAGATATTATTAGGACAAACCAAAAGTCAGCTCAAGGTACTGTTGGAAAGTGCTATTCTCTAGGTTCAAGAAATTTCAGAGACTCTGCGAACTAAGATAATTAGTATCTGACATATTCTCCTCCATGCCAGAAAAACAGTTACCCCAAAAGGACTGAAGAAAAGCCATGATCCCACAATCCAACTCTAATAGTCTGAATTAGTATATCCAAGGATGAAAGATATACCGAATTACTAAAAATTTCTGCCCTGCATGTGTAGTGACAGGTAAAGGCCATCTTGCTTTCTAAAATCATGTTACTGCCTACACTTTTGTTCAAGACTATAAAACCTTTAGCCTTTTTCCTTTCAAATTCCAAACATTTTAAAAACATTATTTATTGTGAAAAATATTTCTATGTCTCTTAATTATCCTTTTTTTTTTCTATAAAAAATATTATTCCTTCCATCCTTTTTTCTTTTATAGACACAGCAAAGGCTCCTTTAGGACAGAGATAAGGGCATCATCTTAATCGGACCAAATAAAGCTGTTCAGTTACTGATGGTCATGCAGCTTTCACCTAGAATGGGTGTCCTTAATAATCATAAAATGTCCCATCCATTGTAGTTAAAGGCTTGCCAAGACTCAAGGAGAGGAAAGATAGATCCTACCTCTTGATGGAGGAATATCGACAATGATGGAAAATTTATTTATTTTTTTGCCTCTACTCTATAAAATGCTCATTAATTAAAATGGAAATTGAATAGAATGCTGTGATTTGAGGTACTATCAAAATAAATCATAAACATATATGGATATGTATATATGTATGGTGATGAGATTATAGGAATTGGTTCACATGGTTATGGGGGCCTAGAAGTCCCATGATCTGCCATCTCCAAGTGGGAGAACCAAAAAAACTGATGGCATAATTCAGTCCACATCCAAAGTGTGATGATACATGTTCTGTTCTGAATGAGAAAGCCAGGGAACCAGGAGTATCGATGTACTAGGGCAGGAGGAGATGGATATCTCAGCTGAAGGAGAAAGAATTTGCCCTTCCTTTGTCTTTTTGTTCTATTCAGGCCCTCAATGGACTGCATGATGCCCACATGCATTGGTGAGGGCAAGTTTCTTTACTCAGTATACTGATTCAAATGCAAAATTTTTCCAGAGATACCTTCACAGACACAACCAATTACCTGGGCATCCCTTAGCCTTGTCAAATTGACTCACAAAATTAGCTATCACAATACATTATAGGATTTAATTAGTTCATAAGCATATTCTTTTTACTATGTTTAGAGAAAAGTTAGCAAAATGATATTAATACATGTAGCTTTCACTTTTAAAATAATTCAAGAGCAAGTTTTATGACCCTCTAAGGGACTAGTATTGTTTCTTCTTTCTGATAAAAGGTAGGTTAGAAAGCTCAGAAACCAATTTTATACTCAAATCACAAAAACTCTGCTACTTCTTTGTTTTTTATCCCCTTGTTCAAAATTTTCTAATTTATTAAACTTTTAACAACATTTAAAATTTCCTTTAAAGGTATAATAAATATTTTTAATAAATATTGAATGAATATTTAATATTCTCAACATCAATCTGCTCAGACATAATTCTGGAACAGCCCTGTGATGGTCTATGTAGATAAAAACTCAGAGGTAAACAGATACTTCTCTTAAATATTCACATTTAAAAATATGTAGCCATTTCATTGATGTAGCCAAAGCATATTTTATTGACCTCTTCTGCTTTCAATATGAAGTTGTAAAAACGCAATCACAAAGAAACTAATATTTTCAGCACTTACTGCATTATACTAAAAGAACATAGAACATGTAGTATCATTCTGTCTTTAATTAGGCTTCAGATGGTTGTTAATCTTCAGTAAATCTCTCCGTTTACCATCAAAGCAATATAATTTAAGTTGAGAATTTCAAGAGGCACTTGACTTTTTGTGGGTAGTCAATTCAAAAGAGACATAATTAACATAGCTGTGAAGTATGATTTTCTAAAGAACCATTTAAAAAAGATAAGGCATTTGACTTATTAAGCCAATTTTGTTAACACCAGTCTAAAAAGCTTAATGCTCAGCTCAATCGTTGCAAAAATGAAAATGGATATTTTAGATATATCAAAACTGGAGAATGAATAAAGAATAGGATCAATAACTACATTGCATTCTTTAAACTTGCAAAAGGGAATACTTCCTAAAAAAAAAAAAGAAACATTTGCGCTCATTCTCAAAAAAAGAGAAAAATTTAACCATGAAGGAGACATTCCAGGTATAGGAGACAACAGGAGATAGGCATCCATGCATCCATCTTTAACATGTGTTTCACAGTACCATGGAAATAATCACTGAGCTTTTTTCAAATCAACTCATTTTGGAGCAAGGGACCAAAAACATGACTGTGAAATGCCAAAGAGAAATGGGTCTTTGAAAGCCGGAGTAACATAAAAATTTTTTTTTACTATTCATATGAATAATTCACAAAGAAGAATTGTTATATTCTGTGATATTAAACAGAAATTATTCTCTCTGATAAATGCATAATTAATGATATATAATAGACAGATACATAAATAAAAAAGAAATCCCAGAGGACCTGCCTTGCCTATCATACTCCACAAATCTTTGGAATGTTAAAACTGGGCAAAATAATCTTTGGACTGGGCCTAAAGCAGCACTGTATTCCAAACTACAATTTGCAAAGCCAGCAGGAAAGCAGATATCAAGACTCCTGGAATGAAAATTAAAGACATTCTTTAGAATTAGCATCACTATGTTAGCTTATCTATACCTATAGAAATTCCTTCCTTAGCTTATTAACACTCATAAAAATTCCTTTCTTCTATTCATGTATTTATTCCCCTTCCCTTTCTCATAAATACTCCTTGCCTTCACCTCCTAATTGGAATACTATTAGGTTTCTGGGGAATTGGTGTTTTCCAGAAAGCTATCCTTTAGGTTTCTCGAATGAATGTAGTTTTCTCTCACCTTGGCTTTTTATTTTTAGATTAACAAGAGATATAGATACGTATAGATAGATGATAGATAGATGATGATATAGATAGATGACAGATCGATAGATCGATAGATAGATCGATAGATAGATAGATAAATAGATAGATAGATGATAGATAACTTGATTGATAACTTGATTGAGAAATTTCAAATTGAAAAAAAATAAGCTTGGAATTTATTTTAAAGTTTACTCTCACTTAGTTTTGCATTTCAACCTAATCTCTAATTGTCTTGACATATTATAGTTCAGGTTATGTTTGAATATCATTATTTTGGGACAAAGTACCTCTTTCCAATTCCAAGTGGGTATCTGAACCTCCAGAGAAGTATGTTGTTTCCTCACCTCCTGCCCATGTGCTGTGTTCGATCCACCTGAGGAGTTAAGTGGTAGCTGTCAAAGGTAAGGGAAGCTGCCCTTGAGTTTTCCTTGGTAATATCCCTGGGAACAAGGTCAAAAGGGGAACTAGGGGAGGGGGCAGGTATAAAGGTGGGAAATTCACCTACAGGGACCTACCTATTGGATCGGTCATTCAGGGTTGTTGTTGTTGTTGTTGTTTTTTCCTGCTTCTATTTTCTTTCTTTTGGCCTTTATGTTCTGTTTTCTAGGATATTTCCTTAGTCTGATTTTACAACACTTGTACTGAGCTTTTCATTTCTGATGTGTATGTGTGCGTGTGTATGTGTGTGTGTTTGAAGTCTGAAGGATCCAGAGAGCTGTGGTTGAAGGCAGAATAGCCAATAAACAAAGTAAACATTAATAAGAATAATAAATACAATCAAATATAAGTAAATGACAATGGTATCTCATTGTGTTGTTCTTTTTATTGTTTTTGACCGTGGGGGTTGTCCAAAGCAGGTTCCTACTTTGTGGCAAGATGGAATACAGGCTCTATTTTTCTTGTAATTGTCCATTTAACAAAAAGGGAAGAGGTGGTGCTTGGATCTTTCTAGAGTTCAGAAAGAATACTTGATATCCCCGCCCTTTTTTTTTTAAGCAAACAAACAGATCGAGTGAAGCACAAAACACAGGAATTCTGCTGCCTATGAAGGGATCTCTTCTGCGAATTTTTTCATATAATGAGACTTTTAGTATGTTCATATCTTTCTTTTTTATTCTTTCCTATATCACCTGAAACCCTTCCTCTTTAGTGCAATTTGTTGTCCCTAATCTCTTCAGTGATGTTTAATTCTTTGCATATTGAACATGAGCTTTTTACCACAACATACTTTTAATTAAACTTTAATTTTCATGCTTGAAATATTGTATTGTTTTCATATTAAACCACAAATATTTTCCATTAATGGAACTCTGTGATTAAGCTAATAACAATTATTGAAAATATATTTATTATGGCCGTATTTATGGTTATTAGTCCATAGTTTAGTTTTGCTTCTGAATTGACTGCTCCTACATTCAAACTCAATTTTTATGTTCAATTTCTTACTGAGTTCTTAAAAGTTAATTCCTGTTTTTCATATTAATTGCTTTATATAACAACTTTAAATGCAAAGCTATAAAATCAGAATAAGAACTAAAAAGCTTTGACGCATTGATGGCGTTAAACATAGATAACAGAGTCCGTAAACTAACATTTATTGAATGTCTGTTAGGGTCCAGATATTGCTATAGACACTTTAAAGAATTCATTTCATGTAGTCCTTATGTTCCTTTCACTCATTTCTTTTCTATAATATACTTGAGAGGATAGTGATTACTAAAAAATAATTTCAAAGAGTGAGTGAAAATACTGATTTTAATTGTTATGCACTTTTTAGGAATCACTAAGGAGTTACTATTCCATATTATGAAATTAGAACTATTTTTGTTAATATAGCCAAAATTTATTGTATCTATTATGAGAGTCTATACTTTAATAGCAAACAACACTAAAGTCTCAGAAGCTTGATATAGCTAAAATTTACTTATTAAAGTCATTTTCTAATGTTAGTATAGCCACATTCCTTTTGTTTGGGGATGGTTTACATGATATATATACATTTTTCCATTGCTTACTTTCAGCCTATTTGTGTTTCTGAACTCAAAAGGCACGTCTTACTGACAGATCTGTAAGTTAGGTTATTCATTCCCCTCCTATCAATCTCTCCCTTTTGTTTGAATGTGTAATCCATTTACATACAATATAATTAGTGACATGGAAGGCTTTTCTTCTGTTGGTTTGCTATTTGTGTTCTACATGTCTTATTTTTTTTGTTTCTTTATTCCTTCATTGCTGCCTTATTGTGTTAAATATTTTCTATTTCATTTTAATTTCCTGGTTTTGCTAAAGTTTTAAAGTTACTTTTAATGGTTGCGCTGGGATTACAATTAGCTTCTTAAAACTATGTAGACTAAATTAATACTAATGTAATTTCAATAGTATACAGAAACTTTAAGATAGCTCCATTCCCTCCCCCACCTTTTGTGTTATTATTTAGATAGTAATTACATGTTTATACATTATAAACCCATTAACAATGTTTTACAATTATTGATTTATGCAATTGTCTTTTAGATCTATTAAGAAAATAATTACAAGTCAACAATTACTGTTTTTATATTTGACTATGTAACCAGTGCCCTTTATTTCTTTGCGGGGATTCGGACTACCATCTAGTATCTTTTTATTTTACTTCTAGTGACATATTTTCTCAGAAGTTATCTGGAAATCTTAATTTCTTCCTCTTATTTAAAGATAGTTCTGTCACATATAGAATTCTTGGTTGGCAGTCTTTTTTCATGACTTTGACTATTTCATCCACTGCCTCCTGATGAGAAGTCAGATTTTATTCTTAAGGAGGCTTCCTTGTACATGATGAGTCTCCTCTCATGCTGATATCAAGATTCTCTTTGTCTTTCTCTTTTGAAAGTTACACTTTGATGTCTCTAAATGTGGGTATATTTGTAAATATAGACAATAGCATATTTATGTTTAAAGTCTTTGTCTAGAGAGAGTTTCTATGGACTTTTTCCCCTCCTATGTATGAGCAAAGTTTTCTATTTCTTTGTGTGTTTCATATCTTTTGTTTGTTTTTGTTATTGATAACTGAACATTTTAGATAACATAATGTGGGAACTCTGAAAATCAAATCCCTACCCTATAATTTGTTGTTGTATGTGTGTATGTTCTGTCTCTTTAAAAACGTACATAATTAACTCTATAAAGTTTGTATTCTCTATAGTGTGTAGCTATTAATCTGTCTTCTCAGTCAGTTTAGTGATCAGCTAATGATTGGTCAGATATTTTCTTAAATTATTTGACCCAATAAGTCTTCCACTCTTTGCGGAGGGGTTCTATGTGTGTGTTGATACAAGCCTTCAACACTTGGGTAGTTTTCTTATCTACTTTAGCCTTTTGTTCCTCTTTGCATAGAATAACAAGATCAGTCAAAATGTGAGGATCCAAGTATTTCTTGGATCCTCAAGAATATGTTAGAGAGCTTCTCAAAGCCCCCTATGAACATCTCCTATTATAGATCTTCCTTTTAATATGTTTTGCATAAATTTATATGATAAAATAGCACTATAATAAACATAACCTAGCATATGCTTTCTACCTTTATCTGATTGATTCCTTAAGATAAATTTTCTTAAGAATGGATGACTGCATAATTTAAAAATAACCACAGTCCTAAAGCAAAGATTATGTTTTATCCGATTCTATGTACCATAGATTCACTGACTGAATGCTGAAATAAATGAAAAAAATAAATATATTGGAATAAGTAAGCATTTTTATAGCTCTTAAAATTTGCTTTCGAAAATTATTTTCAAAAAATATCAAATGTATTATTTTAATTTCTATGTATTTGAGCATATTCAGGACTTCCTAGTAAAATTTCCAGGGGGAATGATAGGAACTGTTAATCTTTAAAATAAACAGCTGTCTGAAAATCATTATCCTCTTTTTTATATACATATTCTTTTAGATTTAACATGATAGTTCAATAATCTTAATGGCACTTTTGAATGAATTAAAATATATCTTGGAAATGAAGAAGTATAATTTTCTAGTTTGTTTACCCATTCATTCATTAGATATTGGATGTATAATAGCAAATGGCATAGTATGTTATTCTATCATAAAACTCATAGTACTTGGAATGAGGTAACAAAGGGGAGCAGTTCAATATTTACCAGTAAGTTCAGAGTTGAAGGACAGGGGTGGAAAGACACTTCAAATTGATTAATTAGTAAGTGCATGCTCACTGAATCATGAAAGTGCAGGTATAGCCTTGAAATTTCTTATCAGCAATAATGTCTAGAGCATGGGAATAGAGGGAACAATATTTAGAAAGCTAGAGTGACTCTGGTTCTGCCCTTCGCCTTTCCTATTTAAACTTGTAGACTAAATTTTAACCCCCCTTATCTTTATTTTTCCCCCTATAACTTGTTAGCAGGAATTATTAGTTGGCTTCTTGATTCTCAACTTTTGTTTTCAGACTTGCCCATGGGTCCTGGGAAGCCCAAGATTTTCCCTAGTGAAATTTGGAGGCCTCAAATGTCATCCCAGAATTTATAGTTTTCCAATAAATCAAATCTAGCATGTTCAGACCTACACTCTAGAGTGTTCATCTTTAATCATTCTATAATTTAATAAAACTTTAATGAGTGTCCATTTTCAAATATTAAAGTAGTTATTAGAAATTCCTCCTAGCATGAGATTTCAGTCAATTAATTACTTTTATTACCAAGCCAAAATCATTATATGCTATCAAAGTGAATTATAAGAGAAGCTGGCTTAATCTGGGAAAAGGCAGTGATTAACTTAGTAAATGCTGGAGAGCAACAGAAAGCTATCTACAATAATAATAAAAAAAAAATCAACTGAGAACTGAAAGATAATTGTGGGTAAAGAAGAGAAGAAAGGGGAAAAGATTTTCCAGCAAAAGAAATCACATGTAATAAAAAGCCCTCAGATGAAGAAGTGAAGGAAAGAGTACCTGGGACCCAGTGAACTAGAGAAAGCATGACACTAATGTGACCGGTTTCTAACACAACGCCCTTCTCTCCCCTTATATGCAAATTCGCACACTCTCTGAAGGACAGTTCAAATTATCTCCTTCATAATCATGTGTTCTCTGCCCTCTGTAGCCCAATATGTTTCAGTTCTTTGAATTTCCAGAGCTATTTTTCTCTGTATCACTTATTCTGAACCACTTGTATACATAGCCTTGTATTTTGACTTACTTGACTGTCTTAACTACAGTCTGGTTTCCCACTCACATTCTTCCCAGAGAGTTCTGATCAAGTCTAACATTTTGATACACTGCCTTTAGCAACTGGCTACAGGTTTATACTGCAATTTGTAAACACTGCATGTTCAACTAATATTGGCTAAATTTCTGGAATGTCAGAAAAAATGAGCATTCCATTCATTTTATTAGTCTTTCAATGAGTATTTATTGAGCATTCTTTCTGTGTTAGGCATTATTCTAAGCACTGGGGATGCAATGATGAATTCTGTACTTATAAAGCAAAAGTTCGGCGTCATAAGTAATCAAAGAAAGGAATTATAAATATGTTTAAACTGACTACAAAAGAGAAAGTAGATAAAAGGACAATCATAGACAGACCATAAATGGCTGGCCTGGGTTTAAAGTTGGCAAGATGCCTTCCTATTTCTCATGGGGCCATTCCCTGAGCTCAATGATCAGTATTCCTCACAGAGTAGGGAACTTGCAGGCAGGAGGAACAAAGTAAGCATGGGAGCTTGCTGTCTTTTCCCTCGTGTGTTAGAGAAAGTCATATCGATACAATCTTTTATTTCTCAAGGCGTGCATATTTTGTTTTGACACTGTTTTAAGAGGTGATAAAATAGGGAGCAGCAAAAACAAAAAGTCCTCCCATGATGAGCTTGCATTCTGGTGGAAACATGTGTTGTCAAGGCACTGTTACACAGACCCACATCTTAGTAGTTATTGTGTCATTGAGACTGCTGAAGGTGACTAAGGATAAATCTTGAAGAATGCATTGATCATCCTTAATGTTTTCAAGAACCATGATTCGGCACATTGCTTTCTTCTCGACAGCTTTCTTTCTGTTGTATTATAACCCACCATCCCACAGGAAAGCAGAGGACAGAATAGAAGGACTGCATTTAAAGATTCCCAAATATCAACCCCAACATGTCACACACAGTATCTATAGTTGGAAATTTAAGCTCATCATTTGGAGTTTTGTGACCTGACTGCAGTTCTGTATTCCTCAAGAATAGCTCTTCTGCCCGCTTGAAGAATTATCAGACTTTCTAAACAGAAATCTCAGAAAGGTTATGATAGCATGTTGCTAGTCTTGCATATATTCACTTCTAGAAAAGGCAATGGCAAACACCTGAGTCTAAGCAAACCTTCCTATATATGTCACTGCCTGTGGGATACCACAAACCTAACATTTTAAAGTAAAATACAGTAAATGGATTTTGTTTCTCTCTGAGCAATGGCACAAGAAGAGATCTGAGTTCATAAGTGGAAATAGTAAATAGTAAGTCAGGGTCATTAAATCCTGCAAAAGCAAGTATCTCCACACTATGTCTACTCCTCCCTCCATTCAGGCTATTTCACAGAACTACACCAGGTATTGAAGCTTATCCTGAACCAGATACAACTGCACTTGAGTCCTGTGGTTCGAGAAATTCCCATGACTATGGCAAGGAAAATATTAGCTTAAATAACTGAAATCATCTGATAACGATAGTCAGCAGAGCTTCCCTTCTCCCACGGCTTAATTTTATTCGATTCACATTAACTTTTATCCTTCATTTTCTGGGTTCACATCTGGCTCCTATTTTTGCATTCTCTTTGTACTTCTGAGCTTCATCTCCTGGCTGACACCATACAGGCTATGGGAACTGCTCTTCATTATTTATCTGATTATTCCAACAAATATCTACTGAATGCCTATTACATTTCAGGTACTGGTTTGGGCACTTGGGATACTCAACTGAATAAAAAGGACAAAAATCCATAGTCTTGTGAAATATCTTGTTGGATAGCTTTAGGATATGCTTATTTTTTCATGACTCTGTTTAGAGTGATGGTTCCCTTTTATTTTTTCATGTCTTTTTCTCCGTTTTCTGATGTTATTCCAGCATTAGAAAGTACTCTATCCTTGGTTAACTGAATATTTGGTACTTATTTTTAGTTTCATATTGCATGATATATTTCTTTATTAGATATTCTGAATAATTTACCATTTTTATTGTGCATAGCACAAAATAATTGATTTAATACTTGTGAAATCAAATATCATTAACAAAAATAAAATATTTCGGTCTTCACTTTTATGAATGTTTATTGAAAAACTATAGTACAGTTTTCACTTATGTTTTGTTTCCTTTTTAATGCTGAAGCAATTTTATTTATTAAATACGAATCCACCTTTCCCTCTCCAATGGAAATCAAAGTTGTTTCCATTCTCAGAAACTGCATTCTATTTTATTCCAATCTTTCTCAGAAACCTGTGTTTTAAATATCAAAAAGTAGAAAGTGTAGGGGAAAATTAAACATAAACTTTGGTATATCCATTTTCTATTTAGTTTCGTATGATTTTTCTAGATTTTGCTTTTGTTTTCCATGAACATCCTTATATCTGGAAATGTTCACATTGTTATTTAGCAAAACCATAATACATTTTATATCAATAAGAGACCATATAAAAAAATATTGGCAAATCCAGGACCAGACAGCTTCACTGGTGAAATCTTTCAAACATTCAAAGAAGATTTAATACCTAGACTTCTCAAACTCTTCCACAAATACTGAAAAGGAAAGAACATTTTAAACACATTATACAAGGCCAGCATTACCCTGATACCAAAACTGAACAAGGATGACACAAGAAAAGAATTTTATAGGCCAAGATCCTTAGTGAGCATAGATACAACAATTCTCAACATAATATTACTAACAATACTTTAAAAGGATCAAGTGAAATTTATTCCATAAATGCAAAGACGGATCAATATTCACAAATTAATCAACATGATACACCACATGAACAAAACGAAGCATAAAAATCATATGATTATCTCAATGGATGTAGAGTATTTGATAAAAAAAAAAACCAATAATAAAAATATCTCAACAAAGTAGGTATAGAGGAGATATACTTCAACATAGTAAAGACCATCTATGACAATCCACAGCTAACATTATACTAAATGGTGAAAAGCTGAAAGCTTTTCCTCTAAGATTAGGAATAAGCCAAGGAAGTCCACTCTTGTCACTTTTATTCAACATAGTATTGGAAGTCCTAGCCACAGCAATTAGGCAAGAAAAATATATGAAAGATATTCATATTGAAAAGAAGAAGTAAAATAGTCACTATTTGCAGATGACATAATACTATGTATAGAAGACCGTAAGAACTCTACCAAAAAAACTGTTAGAACTAACGAATGAATTCAGTAAAGCTGCAGGATACAAAATCAATATACATAAATCTGTGGCATTTCTATACACTAATAACAAACTATTAGAAAGAGAAGTAAAAAAAAATCCCATTTAGAATTGTATCAAAAAAAAAATACCTAAGAATAAATTTAACCAACAAGATGAAAGACCTGTACACTAAAAACTATAAGACACAGATGATGAAAGAAACTGAAGACAAAAATAAACGAAAAAATATTTCATGCTCATAGAATGGAAGAATTAATATTGTCAAAATGTCCATATACATGACATACTAATGTCCACACATAGTGAAATAAGAATTGTTTTAAAATAATCTTAAGGCTGCAAATGTATCCAAACTTTATATTAACAAATTGATTTACTGAAGCCATAAGAGCCTAAATTTTTAAGTAATTCACATGTAAATATGTATTTTTTACTATAATGAATAACTTAAGGCAATAAAGTCATCATATTTACAAGATACAGAATTATAAACAAAATTTTCTAAGCCATTTATTGGGTAATATAAATGAGGATTATCGAAAATTTAATTTGTATACCCAATCATTCTCTTTTTTAGCTTATCAGCATTATTTTTGTATAAAAGTTATCAAATAAATAATTAAACAATGATGCTAAGGACCAAACCAACACCTGCCAAAAAATATCTTTCTTTATCTTTTGATCCCTCTCTCTCCCTATCATCTCATGCACAAACATGTGCGCACATGCATACACACACACAAACCATACACTCATTTAAGCTTCTGCAAGCATAGAAGCATAGAATGAAAAATAATTATCCCATAAAATCAGTTACAAAATTTTCAAATGAAGCTCAAGAAGCTACATGCAAGATATTTCAATTGCCAGCTAAAACAAAAAATGTGTCATACAATTGAGAAATTGTTCATTTTACCGGCCTACATGGAATTTTCAAAATTGTTTCAAAATAATACAGTATGAAGTACATGTTGCTTAGGCAAACCTTTAGTATATGAATTGAGAACCTGTCAGATGACATAGAGATAACACATATTTCAGACAATTATTAAATTTAAAAAGTAAATAGTTATAAGAATATAAAGTACAGCATAAGGAATATCATCAATAATACTGTAATAATTATGTATGGTGGGTACTAGACTTATTGGGGGATCACTCTGTAAGTTATATAAATGTTTAACCACTATGCTGTATACCTGATATATTAAATATTGAATGTCAACTGTAATTGAAAAATAATGTTTTAAAAGTTTTCATTGCTTGCTGATAAATCTACAGGTATTGATAACACTAGTTAGAGATATCTGAGGAGAAATACTTGAAAGAATACTATTTGTTCTAAAAAACACGAACTATCATCCAAAGTAGTAAATTGATTAATTGGAAACAAGATACATTTGGACCCTTCATTAGTGTGTATATTGATGGAGCTACTTAAATGACAAAAAATGGCAGCAAGCCTTTTCATTTTCTGAAATATCCTGTGACTCAAGTAACACATTTACATTTTCATAGTCTTTCATATATAACAGTTGTCCTGTAAATCTGAATTACACATGAAATGACTGTGGTTGGCAGAATTCTAAGATGACTCCTAATGAGACACACTCTTGGATAATTCCCTTCCTTGAGTGTGGGCGAAACCTGTGAATATGATGAGCTATCATTCTTATGATTATATCATCTTATATGGCAAAAGGGATTTTATATATGTATGAAGGTCTCAAATCAGTTGACTTTAAAATAGGGAGATTATCAGGCAGGAGGCCTATTGTATCATACAAGGCCTTATATCTGGATCTAGAGATTAGAGACAGGAAGTAAAAGATTCAAAACACACAAGAAGGATCTGACATTGTCACTGCACAGGGCAACAACAGATGAGAAAAGCCTGTAGGAATTGAGTGGCCCCAGCTGACAGTCAGCAAGGAAAGAGGAACCTCAATCCTATAATTGCAACAAACTAAATTCTGACAAGAATCAATCCCAGAATGGATTTTTCTCTAGTCTCAAGACAAAAGTCAGCTTAGATGACACCTTAATTTCAGCCTTGCTGGCATACTTCCCTAATTTAATCTATTGAAATAATTTCTGTTGCATTAATATGAGATATACATACAAAATATATAAAAGCAAGCTGGAACATTTCACAAAGAATAAATTGAAACAATAGACTTTGTAAGTCGTAACCTTACCTTAGGCGATTTTATTTTGAATTGTAAAGTAAAATGAATAGAACACATATTTTTCAAAATTGTATTCATATGTTTATTATTCATGCTTTGTATTTTTAGATTCATTAAAGATAAATAGCGGCACTCAGGTGAAAAGATTCACACCTTCCCTCCTGACAGTCACTTGACTGACAATATTTTCAGCTAGTATCACTCTCTACATGATTTAAAAGTCCTGCCAATAAAATATTACTTTCAAGGAGGATTCACCTTCAATTTTATAAAATCAAACCATATTCCTGAGCCCACAATTTTCAAAACTCATATTCCAGATAATTTGTATACTATGTTTCTTCTCAGCCCCAAATCTAAATACTATAAAACAACCCCATGGGCAACTAGAACTAAATTTGAAGAGGTAGTGGGGTTCTACAGAAAATGGTAAGTAGCAAGAAATAACAGTGAGCAAATGGACAAAAGAAACCAATGAAAGTGATACATTAAAATAATTAGTGGGTAAATGAACCATTTGACCTTTACTTAGCTCCTAGTTACTCTACATTTGATTATGAATAATGTAAAATTGACATCTACATTGAGAGTGTTGATAAAGTATAATTTTTATGAAAATTGTCAACTTCCCAAACCATTGTAATAGTATTTGGATTTAAAGCTTAAAAGAAAAGTAAAATTTAATCTATTAGTCACATTATCTCTGGGTAAGGAATTTTGATAATTAAATAGAAGTTTATGTGATAATTCAATCTATTTTTTAAATTTAATTTTATTGTCTTTATACAAAAAAAAATTGTTTCCATTTGGTCATTTCTGATATCATTTTAAAATGGCTAAGTATGTTTAGATGGTCTAGTTTAATATACAGGTTAGTGGAAAGCCAGGAAATCACTGGGTATTTCCTAAAGTGGGGAACTTTCTTGTAGCCACCAGAAGATTGCCAGCAGTGCTCATAAGGCACTGCAAAATAACTTGGGCCCTAAGGATACCTGAAACAAATAGGCTTTCACCATTCTAAGTGATCAAAAGTACAAAGAAAAGGTACAAAGAAAAGAGGCTCATGCAATTGCTGATTAGAGATGCGCCATAAGGATCGATATGCCATGGCCAGTGAAAACAACAGAGGATCAATACAAATGCCAAATGGACTGCCACAAGTAGATGCCTAGAATCTCAGAAACCCATTTGCAGTCAAATTGCTTTTTACTTTAGCAACACTGTATAGCGAGCACTAAGGTGACAATGGTGTAGAGATAGTTACAGAGCCACATCAGGAACATCAAGGAAACCACCAGCCAGCCAGTCCAGAAAGCTCTGTTAGAGGGCAGTGCTGCTTCCCATGTGGCATGAATACATGATCTCTTCTGGAAATCTTGATGATAAAATATTTGGAATCCAGCAGCCTCTGTTTTATGTTACAATTAATTTATTTAATTTTCAAAATGTATTTAGTGTCTCGAAAAATGAAATAAAATACTAAATTTTACTTTTATATTTCAAATTGCATATGTAGCTTACACCCTATTTTTATCAGATGGCACTGCTCCTAAAACACAACAAAGTTTAATTTTTTCTCATTAGGAATTCTAAAATTGTTCTCATATTTAAAGGCTTGTAACTTACAGTCTACTAATGATTATTTGTTCATGTGTATTTGTATACCTGTGTATTTTCATAATAACTTATAAAGAACTTTCCTGTTCTAACATCCTAAACTCAGCTAAAATCCATGGCAATGCTACCTTCAAAACTATCTTTTAATCTATCTGATTATTGCTTTCTTAACTATATTTCCATATAGAAATGATTTTTTTCATGATTCGAGTCTCAACTACCTCAAAGAATGTTGAAGAGAATAATCAGGTATAATCAGGTAATTCTTATGCACACTAAAATTTGAGATCTTCTAACTAATGTACTACATTTAAAAGTTATCAGCAGCCTTTGAAATTCTTTTTAGCTAGTAGAAAAAATAATTATGCAATCTGCTTAAGAGAAATATGTGCCTCATATTTACAGTTCAACTTCAGGGGTCCTGATGAGACATAAAGTTGGAAAGAAAGGATAAAGAAGCTGTGGTACATATATACAATGGAATATTACTCAGCCATAAGAAGAGATGAAATACTGCCATTTGTGACAACATGGATGGACCTCAAGATAATCATGCTAAGTGAAATAAGCCAGACAGAAAAAGTTAAAAAACACATGATATCACTTATATGTGGGATATAAACCTAAAAGCAACAAATGAACAGGACAAACAAACAGAGACTCATGGACATGGACAATAGACTAGTGGTTACCAGAGGGTGGGGGAAGGTAGATGGGGTAAAAGGGGTTAAATATGTTGTGACAAAAAGACATCTAACTATGGGAGATGAACACATAATATAAATGTATATATACCTTAGTGGTAAAATGTACAGCTGAAACATACCAGGTTTCATTAACCAATGTCACCATAAAAATTAATTAATTTTTAAAAAAGATGGTAACAATCATCACACTCTCTCCTTCTTTGTTTATACATGTTTTCTGAATAGATCCCTTCTGCCATGGAAACATATATTCGACATATTCTGAGGTTTAGTTTTGCAATTTCCTTCTAAAGGCCATAAAACCATCCTCTATAATGACAGGGTCTGGATTTTTGTAAGATTTATAAATATCTATACAATAAAACTAATTCATAGGTAAGTTTATTTGAGGACAAAAATGAGAACCCAATACAATATGTACTCTAGTATTTGCATAATAACCTCTCACAAAGCCCTGGGAGTGTAACATTTGTACCATTTCTCATTTTTACTACTATTGTCATGCTTGCTTATTCATCAACTCCTTGGGTTCTAGGAAACATATTAATAAACAAAATTGCTCCAACAACATCCTTATGGCCCTTGAATGCTGACTACAGTTAATAAATAGTTTCATATTTCTAGGGCGGCTTTCCCCTTATGTTGTGAGATGGTATCAGAGGAGTAGGAAATGCACAATGGCAGAAAACTGTACCCTTGTATCCCCCAGAGAAAATATTAATCTGATATACATGCCTGAGATATATATTTTATGGCTAATCAAAGATAAAGTTTTGCTATTTTCATCAACCAAACTAATGGCAAATTTTCAGCTTTCATCTCTTCCCTATGCTTGAATCATAGTCAATACTGACCTACTACATGTAGCCATAAAATTGGATCTTCTGACACTAAACCTTCCCCATAACAGTCCTTAAAATTTATTATACAATCATTTATCCAGAAATAAAGATTTAATAAGAATGGTTTGTTTCCAAGAAATAACTAACTACAACATTATTTATATAGCTCACATTTAATTACAAATCGCTGATTGTAAAAAATCTAATTATCAATCAGAAGAATTTAGACATAAAAAAACTATAAGTTATTCTCTCAGCCCAAATCTAAGATCTTAATAGAACACCAATTGGTCATTAAAATATATCTGCTGTAGGCAAAATTTTAAAATGATCTCCAATGTTCTAAGCCTTTGTGTAAAGTCCATTTCCTGAGTATGGGTGAGATGTGAGAATATGAAGAGATATTGTTCCTGTGATTGTTACATCGTATGGCAAAATTAAAGGATTTTTGGATATAATTAAAGTCCCAAATCAAGTGAAGGTAGTTAATCAAAAGGTCTGTGTGGGCTGGACCTTTGAAAAAGGGTTTAAGACATACCTGAGCTCAGAGATCGGAAACTGTAGAGACCCTCTCTTTTTCTGTTGCAGGCTTTGAAGAAGCAAATGACCATGTGTTCAGGAGCTATAAGGTAATGAATTCTGTCAACAACCACAGGAACTTGGAAGAGGACCCAAGCCTTAACTAAGACCACAGACCTAAGCTGTCACCTTGATTGCCATCCATGAGACTGAGCAGAGATCAGCTAAGTCATGCCTCACTTCTAACTCGGGGAAACTGAGTTAATAAATGTACTTTTCTTTAAGTTGTTGTGTATGGTGATTCATTATGCAGCAATAGAAAAGGAGAAATATCAAAGGACTTTATTTTTAAAAGAAATCACTTAAAAGTCTGCAAATAAAATTCAAACATTCTATCTAATTTTTCTTCTGATGATGATCCTTTTTCAAATGCCTTATGTATATGTTACAAATCTCTGTTTTCTGAAGGCTTAAGATGCAAAAATTAGAAGTACAGTAGTTTTTCCCTTAGATTCTCCACAATGTTCTCAAAGGTAAGGCCCAATAACCCATGGAAGCAGGCGAGGACCATCTCCCACCACCAAAGAATAGCTACATCATATTTATATTAGGACAGAAAATAAAGATAAAAAGAGATAATATTAGTGTAATACTCCTTGTGGTAAAATAATATCCAGATATTAAAGGGTGAAATTATTGCAAATGGCCTCTTCATATTTCATTTTATTTGCCAAAACACAGAGAGGCCTTACAAGAGAAAACATCATCATTACAAACCTCACAAATATTTTTGTGCTAACAATGAGGACTCGTGACCTAGGAGAAGTTATGTGTTGATACGGGGCTGAAGAGAGCTTAAAAATCATCTGGCCTAGTCCAATCCCATTTCACATGCAGAAAATTAAGAATAAATAATCAAAGCAAAAGCAAGACACAAATGAAATATTTTAGAAAATAGAAAATTAGAGCTAGTGACTTACCCGAGATATGATAGTTAGGAGCACAGCTGTCAATAGAACCTTCAACTCCAGATGAATGCCTTATACGTAGTACGATTGACCCTTAAACAACATGGGAGTTAGGGGGCCCAAACCCTGTAGTTGAAAATCCACTTATAACACCTGACTCCCCAAAACCTATCTATAGTTGGCTCTTTCCATCCACAGATTCAAGGAACCTTGGATTGTAAATAATATTTTCAACCCCCGGTTGGGAATCTGTGGTTGGGAAAGCAAAAATACTGTTTTCAATTGGCAGTGATTGAATCCACGTGAAATCTGAGGATGTGAAGGGTTGACTGTATTTATTGAAAAACTGCATGCGTATAAAGGGACCCACGCAGTTCAAACCTGTGCTGTTCAAGGGTCAAATATATGCTACAGTAGAAAAAACACAGGATTTGGAGGAAGGTAAATTGAGTGGGTTTTCTAGTCCTACCACTTTTTGACTAGGTGACCTTGGACAATTTATTTATTGATTTTGAGGTTCAATTTACGTATCAATAAAATGTGGTTAATCCCTTAAACAGTTGTAGTAAACATGAAGTAATTTAAGCAAATAAAATTGCCTAACTCCCCCCGCAGGTGCTAAATACTTATTATATCGTCGTTTTTAACTTTGAGAATTCTGATCTCCCTTAGATGTTGCTTTTTTGCAGCTGTTAAAATCCCTTGAGAGGATTCTAGGTAAGTACTCTCTCGGCAATATAAATAGTCAATGAAACAATGATCACCTATTAGTCACCAGCTGACAAGTTGGGAATTCCAGCTAAATCCATAAAAGAAATTGCGCATGATGCAATATAAAATATAATGAAATGTCCAATTGTAGGAGGCTAAAAATATTTCTTTTGGAAATTAAGTATTTCATGTTCAAAATAATATTACAGCTTTTATTTACTACTCGATTAAAATGCATGTC
Source organism: Pteropus alecto (assembly GCF_000325575.1). Lineage (NCBI taxonomy): Eukaryota > Metazoa > Chordata > Mammalia > Chiroptera > Pteropodidae > Pteropus > Pteropus alecto. Next base: position 3,494,629 of record NW_006433024.1, on the reverse strand, counting down.
AAATATATTTAAAGAATATATTTTACCTGGTAATGACATATTAGAAAAAATCTTTAGGGATATAATTAGCAATATGATTTTAATGAGAAAACTACATATAACATCTTACAAATTTACATTATCCAATAAACCAAAAGCTTCATTTGCATATGTTATGTAAACATCCTTTAACTCTTAGCTTATATTTGCATACTGTTTGCAAAAGAAACAATTTAGATAGATTCAAGACCAAAATCTATTTAAAATCCAATCATTCACATTTCTTGCTTTTTATGAGTTGCAAACTCCTTCCAAAGTAAAAAAGGTAAGCAGGCCTTAAGATTCTCCACATTTGCAATGGCTAGCTATAAATTTGATTATGAAATTTCTCGATGGAAAATCAAAAGGGAAAATCATGGGAGAAACAATACAGGGTCTTCAGAGAAACAAACAAGATTACTTTTCAGCACTCAGAGTTTCACCCAGAGAAATGATTTTCTATCAACATTCTTCCTCTCAGGCATTTTTGGGATTTGCTTACTCCTTGAGTATAGTAATAATGATCATAACTGCAAACATTTAATAGAATCTTACTACAATCGGGCACTGCGTTAAGAATGTTACTTTCATTAACTTATTTAACCCTCAGGATTTTTGTGATGATTGAAATGTGGCACAGAGGTAAACTGACCATTTAGCTTAATGAGTAGCATTGACAGGATTTGCAACCAACCTAATGAATTCGAAAACTGATCAGCAAGAGAATATTTTAAAAATGTATTCACAGGTAATCACTAGCTTGTTTGCTTGCTACTTCCAATATTGTCATTGCAAAAACTGTTTTTTCCTAAATCATATAATAACCAGTTAAGAAACTTTTAGTTATCTGGTGCTGAATAATAAAACATCTCTAAATGTAATGGCTCAAAATAATTACAATTAAATATTTTTCAGGATCCTGTGGGTTGATTGAGCTTCGCCAAGAGGTTCTTTTGCTCCATATGATACTGGCTGGAGCTATGCATTCACCAGCAGTTAACTGGTGGCTAGGATGGCCTGGCAATACTGAGAAGGCTTCCCTGGCTGTGTTCATCCATGTGATCTCTCCACATTGCTGGCTTAGCTTTTTCACAACATGGTGGCCCAGTAGTTCATTTTCTAACATAATATTTGGCTTTAAGAAGAAGGAAGCAAAAGTTGCCAGTCCTCTTCAGGCCTGGATTCAGGAGTCTGAACTTGCCACTCCCACCATATTCTATTAGTCAAAGCAAGTCATAAAGCCAGTCCAGATCTAAAGAAAAGGAAAAAAGACTTAACTTCTAGATGGATGGGAGCAGCACGTACATACAGGAAGGAAAAATCTTGTCAGTACCCATTTTCTGAGACCCTAACACAGACATGAATCCATATTGTATTTTTTCTCTTTCTCTTCATTTGCTACTATCTTTAAAATAATGTTTAAAATAACAAAATGTGAACAACAAATATAAAAGAATGGAGAAATAAAGGAATAAGGAAGTCTAAGTAACACAGACACTAATATTTTAGGGAAGAATTTAAATGGACTTTTGTAAAACCAATTTGTTTTAGATTTATATGGGGCAAGGGAATGTTTTATGTAGAGGTACCTGAGTCAAGGGCTGCAGGAAAGAAATGACGATGGAGTTCGGAGGACTTCCTACTAGTCAATAAGACTAAAAAACAAGATACAAGAGAGAGCCTGTTCTGAACAAGAATAAAAAGACATGGAAAGGACAAATGTGGAAAGCTTTGAATGACAGGCTAAGGATTTAAAGTAGACATTTTTGCAGAGTTGTCCCTGAGCTTACTTTTTAAAATACAATAGAACAACATAACTAAGGGAGACTTGGGAAGAAGTTACTTTTACTCAGTTGGAGATGTCCAGCTCTTGTCAAATGTTTGGTCTGTTTTTGAACATATATTTCTACGGCCTTGAAATGTGATGACAAGAGTTTTAGATAAGCATGTCCATGATATTGTCAAACTTAAATTCCTCTAGTACAAAATGCCGTAGAAAAGTGTCATGCACAGAAAAAGAATTTAAAAAATTCTTCAGAGAATGAAAATGTGCAATGTAATTTTGAAAAGAATCTTACTCCCAGTTTTATAAAATAAAAATCTATTCAAGTGAAATATTAATTAAATTGATTAATATGAACGAATAATGACCTATTTCTTTACTGAAATGACCATAGGATGTATCGCTCTACTCCACTCCCACCCCATATATGACACATTCTCTATAATAGCCTGAATTAATAGCAGCTGTGCACATATTGAATTTTGATAGAAAACAGACTGATTTAATGGTAAACCAATTCTATATTTCCTGTTGACTGAAGAATAAAGTTAGTTAACTGAAACAACTAAAAACAAAGAAAGAAACCTGAAGCTTCTGAAATATAACTTGGTCTATGATTTATTTGTATAACATACATAGGTATTGCTTTTTCTGTCTGTACAATTCTAAATTATACTTATAAATATAAAATATCTTCTGAGAAAGATACTTTTATTATCTACATTAGACAAGTAGGGAAACTGAGGAACTTAGAGTATGAGAAATTTTTGCAAAGTCACACAGTTAATGCAAAACCAGGTTTAAAACACACAATTTGGGCTCCTGCGCCTGAGCTCCAAACTGCTACACTACTCATTCTTCGAAGTTCCTTCTCATTTTACTTCTTTAAAAACATCAAATATGATATCATTCACTTATTCAAGAAAATATATTGAGCTCTTTGTGTTCTGTGTGGCAGAGACACAATGGCAAACTAGACAGTAAAAAAATCACTGTGCGTTTCCTAGTTGGATAAGATAAAAATAAATAAGAAATCCTGGAACATGCAAACATATGGATGAATCTTGAGGACATTTGCTAAGTGAAGTAAGACACAGAAAAACAAATACTGTGTGATACCATTTATCTTAAGAAAAATTAAAAAATCAATAAATAAGCCAGATCATTTCACAGAAGCATGAGCTCCATGAAGGACATAAAACAGGGTCAGGTATAATGGGGGTGGACCCCTTCATATAAGTAGGCCAAGAAAAGTCTCTCTGAAGAGGTGACAATTTAGTTGAGACCTCAATAAAGAGGAAAAGCCAAACATTTGGAGAGTTAGTGGAAGAAGATTCCAGGCAAAGGGAACAGTAGATGCAAAGATCCTTAGGTAAAATGGACCTTGTCTGTTCAAGGAACAAAAAGAAGGTAAATATACTTAGAAAGTAGAGTTTGAAGGGGATTGTAATAAAAAACAGTTGGAGACAGAGGCAGGCAATAGATTATATTAAAGCCTATAAGCAATGGTAACAAAGATTGGATCTTATTCTAACGACATAGGCAAACAAAGCATTGGGAGGGTCGTAAGTAGAGTGAATCATTTGAGGAAATTAGTTGTTATTGCACATATTTATCTGCTACTGAAAGAATATGTATAAGCCAGTCTTGTCAGAGGTAGGATGAGATTGGATTTATTTTGTTCTCAATTTTACAACCTGCATATTTAATTGTTTTTGGAATAGAACATTGAAATTTCAAGATTTGCTCAATCAGGTTTGAACTATGTTTTCCATGTTTTTCCAGAACAAATGGGTAAGTCACTAGATATGCTAATTCAGAATTAAAAAACAAAAAACACTGGAGCTTTATTTTTTTCAGTAACAGAAATACTCCAAAATTCACCAACTATAAAATAAAACAAGTAACATACCCATCAACTAATGTAATCAAGAAAATCTTAAAAATAACATAATGCCAGATGCATGTAAATGAAGTAATTGAAATGCAAAATAAAAATGAAGCAGCAATTCTGAAATTATGTTAATGTTCACATATTTATATATTGGCTTCTGAAATCTACATATATTGTTGCTTCCTTCTCCCCTTTCTATGCCTTTTTCAAATGAAGCTTAGGTAGCATTTTTCAAATGACTTTCAAAATGCATTACCTAACCAGTGAACATAAAAAATATATTAGAAAAAAAACAGAGAGCATGACTTTTTCTTTAAATAAAAACTTGTTTCTCTGTACCTAAAAACTGTCTGCTATTATATTGTTGCAATTTAAGAAAGGTGAATCTGAGATTGGAATGGTGATAAAAAGGCTTACAAAAAAAAATGATCAGAGAGATGAATCTAATTTTATATGAAAAAACAATAAAATGATGAAGTAAATAGTTGAATTTATAGTAGGAGCAGATGAAGATCCAAAGAATATAGGGCTGACTGTGAAAGAAATGAATACTATTAACTAATATTTCTGTATTACTTTCAAATTTACAGTAGCCTCATAATTTTATATCAATCCATCCTCACAAGAATTGTAGTGGGTTGATATTGTTCTGGCAATTCTGTGGTTGAGACAACTACAGCTTAAGACAAATAAATTAAATTGAGAAAGATAACATGAGTTTGAATTAAATACTTGTCTTTTAAAATCCCAAATTCGTTCAATTATATTGTTTGCTGTAAGGAAAATATGGACTCTTCTCCTTAATCTGAGAGCCTATTTCTGTGGTTTCTGCTTTCGCTATTAAATTTTGTATAGAAAAATAGAAAAATTTCTGAGCTTTCTTTATGATTCACCTATTTTTATGAGTGTAAATTAGCATATACCAAAAAAATTTTCCAACTTTGCAGGATGTCTGACAAGAATGACATCTATTTTTTTCACTCATTATTTTTGTATTTATTGATGTTAATACTTTACATCTATCCCGCATGTTATTTTTAAATCAAAATAGTTTTACTATTTTTAAAGTTATAAACTACCTTTACTATAAAAAAATATTAAAAGGGGCAAGTCGAAAAACGGGATGCGACTTCAGCTAAATAGAGGGTACTAGTTACAGACATATCGGGAAATCTGAAAGAAGGATCTCAAGAGACTTCTCAGGCTGACACTTGCAGGAAGCTACTGTCACCACCGGGCCAGAGGAGCAGAGAGAGAGGATTACATTCACCTGTTCTGGAAACTGAGGCTTCTTAGGAGGAGCTGGAGCCATGGTGGCTGGTCACCCATGAAGTACTCTACCACCGCTGTGAAGGGGCTGTCTGAGGGACAGAACCACTGAAAAGAAATAACCATAGTCGGTAACACTACCAGAAGCGGAGAGAAGGGGACACATACTCCAGCCTCTCCCTTCTCCCCATTCTCAAATATCTCACCTATATCCTCTCATTAGCCAAATCTTGCAGTCAGCAAGAGAAACTAAGAAATATAATTTGCAAGGTTGATTTCTTAGATGTATTATTATTATCATTATTATTATTATTATTATTAGGAGGAGGAGGTGAAGGAGGAGAGAACAAAAGAGAAGAATGAGGAATCGATATGGTAAAACAAAAACAAAAACAAAAACCAGACAAATGGCATATTGGCTATTATGGGACCAAAGATAAAAAAGTACTTTTATTAACACTCTTCTAGACTTCTCATTCCTTCGCTTTCTGTTGCTCTGTATTTTCACACTCATTCTTTCACTCTCCCACTCTTGCTCACATATACATGTGTTTGTATAAAACTAGTTCGTTGAACAATTTAGACTTTGTAGGTCATGAGTGTTCTTTTTCAGTATGTTGTGCTGAATGTTCTTTTCCATCATTTCATGATCCCTTGGGTATATCCTACTGACTTTTCCTTCACTTCTAAAATGTCATTTTTAGGTATAAACAGTTTAGTGAAATCTATTGCAAAAATGCAGTCTTACGTAATGTAAATCTTCTCTTTATTCCAATTTGAACCTAGTTTGGTATTCTGAATAAAAATGGATTGATATCGGTTTCTTCTCTTTTTCTTATTCTAGCTCTCTTCTACTCATTATCTACTGATCTTGAATTTCCAGTTTTTTGCAGGGCAGTGAAGGGGTGGGGTGGGGACTGGACACAAAGGATAAAGTAGTAATTGGTTATCATATAAGGATTTCTGTCTGAAATATAGGTTTTCTATGTGAAAGAAATCCAAATATTTTCTCTCACAGGAAATGGTGGTTTTTTTTTTTTTAGGATTTTCACAAGCTCTCATCCATTAATGGGGCTCTCCACCTTCAGATTGTTGATATTGTCCATGCCTTACTTAGCTGGCCACTTACAACTTCACAACGGCTCCAGATTTCCAGCAGTCAACCCCACACAGTCTTGCCAGTTCCCCAGTCTGACCGCTAGCTGATGTCCCTTTTAAGTTGACACAAGCCCTGCTCCTTTTTATAGGGTCCGCATCTGGTTCATGAGAATGAGCCAGTGGTAAGATTCATCTTACCGCCTGATGAATCTAGAGAGGTAGGTAGAGGCCAGAGAAAGCAATGTCTATCAGCCATGTTTAAGAATTTTGTCTGCTTCTTATGAGAAAAAGCACTGGAGGTGAAAAGAAGTGGATGGATTTCAGAGATATTTAAGAGGCACAATTATCAGGAGTTGGTGATGCATCATGTGAGAGAATCAGATATAAGGGAGACTATCAATTTGTATTATTTATGCTATAATGCTGTTTCCATCTTAATCTTATCAAAGAGTTTAATTAATATAGAAATTATATATTCCTTAAAGGTTGAAAGGTTGTACTTATAAAATGCTGAGCAGTATTTGACAAATTTCTAAATTCTTCCATGATTTTGGCTTAATTCAATTTTCTTAATCTCACTAAGATTTCTATTTCATAGAAATTTATAGATTTTACTTACATGTGGATTCAATACCTTTCGTTTAATTGCTAAGAAAAAAATAGCGTATGACATTTATAATTTCATTAATGAGATTTTTTGAGACATTGGTGTCTTCTTGAAAAGTTTGGAAATTTGGAATGGGGCATTATTTGATGTGTGTTTATTTCTTATCCAGTATATTAAAGAATCTTAATTTAAATTCTTCTTTGAACACACTCCATAGCTAGCATTAACAGACTAAACTGGTGTTCTAATGCACCATACTTGCTAAGGTTAAGTTGTGCCTGCAGAATTGAGGGTCAGCCTGCAGCAGCCTGGATTTAATGGTCCCACATATCTGGTCAGCATATCTGGAATCTTCTATGGTTAGCAGTTCAACATCTAGCTAAGGCCTCCAAAGGATGATGTTTTTTCTTAAAACACTGAGACTTTTACTTTTCCTAAAGCACAATATTTGTAGCTCTGCTTCTATATAAATAGTTAGAGTATATCTTATCTTTTATAAAGTAAGATGTCTTAAACTGCAATCTCTTTTTAAAAAAAAATACCATGAGAGTTAAGATTTAAAGTCTTTTATCATGCTGTAAATATTAGGAGAAAACTAACTGCATGTGTATAAAAACATAGCTACGCTGTATACTACCAAGGGAAAAATCTATGCTTAATGAAGCAGCAACAAAGCTTAAATCTTTAATTAAGATTTAAATTTAAGATTTAAATTTTAATTAGTTTTTTCCTTCAAAATTGCAAGTATATTTCTTAATGTCTCTGTTGTTGGTTTTCTTTGATATTCCACCCCAAATCTGCCAGCTCTTTTACTATTACCACCATCCTACAAGAACAAAGAGCCCTTTAAAATAAAAGACACACAGAAGGGCAACCAAAATGACATACTCATTTATGGAATCAGTTCAAAAGGAAAAAAAAATAGAGGAGGAAGAATGGCTCTAGCGTTAATTTCTCCTCTCAAATTTACAAGTCAGGTAAGTTTCTTTTGAGACTGAATGTGAGTGGCTAAGAGGTAGTAGATATGCCTGAGAGAAGAAAGGAATATTATGTAAATGGTGTTGTTCATATAAGGAAACGTGAATAGTAAAGAAATGTCCCTTCCTAGTAAACTAAAAAAAAATAATAATAAAAAATAATAATAATAAAAAAATCCAACATTGTTTAAAGTTTTACTACACTTGTAGGATGAAATATCAAAAATACATTAAAATGATATTTAGTGACACTTCCTAATGGTATGCACACAGACATTTAACATATCAAATGTAAAAAGCAGGATACACTCAGTCATTCTCTGATGAATCTTGTTTTATTTCTTCATAGCCCTTCCATGGGCAATATATTTTGGAGTATCTTGTTCACTTGAGAATGTCCATCTCTTGCCATCATACATGATCATAAACAGAGAAGAATGAACATCAAAAAGAAAAACTATCCAAAAATTATATTCAAGAACAATAAAGAAAATTTCCTAAAGCGGAAAGAACAAAATTTCAGAACAACAGAACCAACAAAAGAAAAACAGAAGAATAAAAAAATCTTCACATCCCGACACAGTTATATAATATTTCAGAATGTCAAATATAAAAGATCCTAAAAGATTTTATAGAGACCAAAAGTTACATCCAAAAAATTAGAAGTAGATTGGTCAAATTTCTCAGCAACACCACCACATGATAGATAACTAAGAAGCAAAAACTTTTAAATTTTGATGGATGATAACTTGAACCTAGACTTGGCACCCATATGCTATTAACATCCATATTCATATTATGTTCATGATGTGCCAAACCCTTCTCTATATATTAACTTATTTAATTCTGTGTGTTAAGACACAATTAAAATCTCATCACTCAGGTGAAGAATTAGAAGCACAGAGAAGATACATAACTTATCCAAAGTCACAGAGCTGGTGCTATTTGAGCATAGGACTTCTGACTTTAGAGTTCTGACTTCTAATCACTTTTCTATTCTACTCCATAATATCTATATTAAGTATGAAATCAAAATAGAAATAATTTCACCATTCAAGAACTCAGAGTTTACCTTTTACATGTTCTTTCTGGAATAAAACAGTAAGTGAATAATCCAACCAAATGACCAATCAACCAAATGACAGCCTCTCCTCTCCTCCCCAAATGAAGAAAACTCTCATAACTTTAACTGTGAAAACTGGCCTACAGATTAACTGAGCTAGACTGGAGTTTGAGGTCAGCCCTCCGGGAAGAACAATTTAGCAATAAAGTAGATATAATGCATATGTAATATGTATGTGATAAAGAGAATCTTAGATCTATGACAAACGCATTTATGCTCTTTTAAGAAGAAGAAAAGAAAGGTAAAGGAAACCAGAAGAAATAAAACAAAGTCTATGTAAGAAACTCAGATGCAAATATTAACAAGCTAAAATTTGCTATAAAATAATCGACAAAGTTTAAGAAAATAACATACTTATTCTTTATTCTTGTAACCTCATGCTTTAAATGACTCGGAATAATAACTAGATTAACACTGCTTTCTATCGGTCCCATTACATTTCTCATTTCTGCAATGAAGCATACTTGTTTATAGTAAATGCTACTTATTGCTCTGTTCGATTTTTACAATCAACATATAGAAAAAAATAGAGCATATATAATTATTTTATAAAACAACAAAAATGGTTTTTGAAAATATAAAAGCAATGTTATAACTGATACAAATTAGAAAATGAAAGGAAGGTAAGTGGTGGAAGAAACTGTAAGCAATTCTATGTCATATTTGATTTTGAAGAAGTTAAATTGTTGACTTAGTCAACTTGCCTTGAAATTACCTAAACAATTTTTAAAATGCTAAATTATCTTTTAGGCATTTGAAATATTCAATTTGCATTTATACTCATTATAAAATACAAGAGTAACTTGCTTATTTGGCATTCCCATAAATGAAGAACAGGCATTTAAATTTAAATATCTCTAGGAATTCTATCTTAACATTATTTTACTCAGAAACTACACACAGAGCAACAGGCAGGAGCTATAGATTTCGCAAGTGTTGGGTGCAGAAGCTGATAAATAGGTGCAATTCTGGAAAAGCACAGCAACTTTTATCATGCTAAACTAAAATTAAGCAAAAAATGGGTAAACCCGATTGGTCACTGGATAGCAAAATAACATGAATTGGTCATTTCAATGATGTACAGCTACATTTAAGCAAAGGCAGTAAGAATAGTCTAAACCATTTTTAAGTAGTTAAGATGATTTAACTAGTGCTGGAAAATTGCTACTAGAACTCAAAGTAGAACATTGCATAACCCCCACACTGGTGACAAATGTAAATTAATTTAGTCTTGCAAAGACTTGTGCAAAACTTTAAGTCATCAAACTTATTTCCAGCACAGATTTGGACTGAGCAGACTCATAATTAATTCTATCACTGCTTTCTCCTCTTACTTGCTACATTATCAATAACAATATCTACTAAAGCAGATACTGGGGAAATACATGAGGGGACAAAGGACAAAGGAATAGAGACACAAAGTAAGTTAAATTTACTTGGTTTATTCCATTGTACATTTCATTTGGGTATGTATGGACACATGAAACTTAGAAAAAAAGTTAAAGCAAACTTTAACAACACCTGGGATCAATGTCAAAATAAAACTTAGGTTAAGGTAATGACTCACAGAATTCCACATTAGTAGCATAACAAAAATAGATCTGGACAGGATGGTACAGTAAATCTTCATAAATACTCAAGAAGTTGATAACTCTGGTAATGGGATATGTTGGTAGGACTCTCAGCTGTAAAAACATTCTACAATGACATTATAGGGAGACTATATAATAACTTGAATTTTCCATCAAAGAGTCAAGATACAGCATTCTTTGAAGCATTTTATCAGGTGGATCTATAATTTGTTTTCCCTATTCTTCGGACAATACTTGCACTATATAAATTCACACACACATATATATATATATACACATAAAATTACTTATCCCCATGGATGTCTCCTCTATAAGGTTCTAAGATCCTAAACAACAGTGATAATACTTTATTAGTTATAATTATAACAGCTACCTCTATGTACCTGGTAAGTAACTTCATATTATGTCATTTTAACTATACTTTGTTTATAAACTGCTCTCAGACATCTTTATAAACATATTCTCTTATTTTTATAATAATCTGTGGTGGAGAATAATATACTATTCTTGTCTTACAGATAAGGTAATGGAAAATAAAGAAGTTTCAGTATTTCCAACTTAGAGTTCTATGAAGTAGAGATTATGAACAGTTTCTTTGTCTGCAAGAGACTGCAAAGTCTTCACGATTTTCCTTTAAGGATAGCACTTTGTATGACAAATTATCATAAGTTTAGCACAGCTTAAAACACAATCCATTTATTAGCTCATCTTTGTGTAGGTCAGAAGTCTGGCATGGCATGGCTGGGGGCCCTAAAGGTATCACAGGGCTGAAATCAAAGTGTCTACCAGATTGAGTTCTCATCCAGAGGCTCTGAATAAAAAACCTACTTCTAAGCTCTTGTTGTTGGTAGGATTCAGTTTCTTGCAGTTGTAAGATTGAGGCTCCAGTGTCTTTGTTGGTTGTCAGCTTCTAGAAGCCAGTGGCATTCCTTGTTCCACACCCCTTTCATCTTCAATCAGCAAGCACTCATTAAATCTTTTTTGAGTTTCAAATCTCTGACTTTCCTCTTTCTGACTTTTGTAACCAGATTTAAAGGGCTCATGTGATTAGTTCAGACCCACCCAGATTATCTTCCTATATGAAAGTCAAATAATTTGGGATCTTATTTAGATTTGCAAAATCCCTTCAGAAATACCACAGAAGCACAATAAGGGCTGGAAATGTCTGGGGCCATTTCAGAATTCTGCTTACCACAGGTTTCCCCATCTTTGCATTCTTAGCATATCATAACCCAATACATAATATACTACGTGCTTCGAAAATGTTAAATAAATCCTATGCTATGTATATGTAGAATGACAATAACTATTAATTATTCTGAAATCTCCTTCAATAATAGTAAATATAAAAAAAAGCAGTTTTTAACTAATAGAACCACAAGAACTTTGTGGCCCAAATTTACATAAATAATAAAAACTATCTAAAATGTAAAGTGGAAGAGAGGATTTAATTATGATCATCTCAGAATTGCGGGAGCCAAACCAGCAACAAATTTTGGAAAAATCGCAGATTTTTTATCTTTCAATTGTTTTCTCATTTTTATATCATAATGGCGGGTGGAGGACACTAATAATGTTACCTCTGTCACAGTGCTGTTGAGAAGATTGAATTAATTTCCACATGCTGGTCACTTAGGGCCTCTCGCAGAGTGTTAAGTGATGTATAACTGTTAGCATTGGATGCTTCATCAAGATTTCTTCTTTTAAACTTTTAAATCATAACAGCCACTTGAATATCGTCTCCAGTAAGAAGTTCAGAAGTACCAGGAGATAGAACTCAAAGTGTATTGATCTCATGATGTAACCTAAGAGATTATTTTTGTTTGCTTTGGCTAAATTTCTAATTCAAGTTTATTATCCCACAATGTCTTCTTTCTCCATCTTGTGGAGTATTGTCTACTTCATCACCTTTGTCTTATCAATACTAACAAATAAACAAAATCTTGTTAATGGAGAGTTTGCTTGGGTAGGATATAGTTAATGGCATTTTAAGAGTTATTTCATCTTTCTGTTTTTTCCTCTCTCTTTCTTAATATGGTTCTTTTAATTATCATGTCTAATATAAAGAATTTTGTGATTCTTTTTTCTAACATATATTTTTCCTGGGGCAGAGAGCCCTAAAAATGTAATTTGATTTCTAAGATAATATTATTTGATCTTGTTTCTTCCAAAGACCGTATACAGTCACCATAGATGAATTAAGTCGCCCACTGTTTCTCATGGATATCACTCCCACAAAGTCATAGTTCCTACTGTCTGCTCATTTCTGTTAGCAACTAAAAATGCCATCGCCTACACTGTTGCTTGCAGTTTCAAAATCTTACTAGTTACACTGTAATAAATTTATAACTTGGCTATTCTCAATTAGATAAGTTCTGGACGTATTCACACAGCCTTCTACATTTTTTGTGTCATCAGGAGTGCTTAAAACAGTGCTCAAGAGAAACATGAAGATAATGCTTCAACTGGGTGTTAGTGTTTCTCCAGTCTGTCCTTAACTCATTCATTTTCTAAGACCTAATCCATGTAAAAATCTCCATTTCTCAAGTAAAAACCACTAGATTGTTTTAAAACAACTATGTGTTGCTGACATTTTTTTTTTTTCTGAGTGAAAATGATGTAACCAGTGAATCAGAGATCTTCAACCAACTCTTTTCACATAACATAGATATACCGATAGAGCTATTTCCAATATGAGTGCTAATTGAAAGCTCAGTCGCCAATGAAGGTCAAAAACGTTGTTTTTTTTTGTTTTTGTTTTTGTTTTTGGAGAGATATAATCTTCCTATTTCACTACCACAAATAATTTAGTTTTTATCATGTCATTTTAAAATATTTATTTCTACATTGTAAATGTAACCATTATTCTACCTATATTTATTTTTCAATTTAAAGCAAACAATTCCATTTGTTTATTGTAAATAAGGATTAACTGATTTATAAAGCTTGAATCATAGTAATCCCTAATAGAGATAAGGCCCTTCTATCAATGACTGCATCTCTCTGCATAAAGGCTTTAGTTTTACACAAAATTATCAAAATCACTAAATATTTGATACAATTATGATCATGAGATGAAAGATAATGCACAGACAGGTGGTAGTTAAATGCTCATGCTTATACTATATCATGTTGTTTTATCTTGGAAAGAAAATATGAGTGGAAAAAGACTCATTAAATTTACAGCTGCCACTCATTTTGGACTAGAATCCTATTAATATCTAGGTAAGCACAAAGAAGCAAGTCATGGAGGAAATGCCTGGCTGAAAACATTAGACTACATATTTAAGTCCCTAATTTCAGGGACTAAAGGAAACATAGTTAGATGAGTGGAGGTAAGGTGACAAAGAATGGAGTTAGGTTACTTCCCCCAAGCCACAAAGTATACAATATATTGACAAATGAGGACTTATATACCAATGTTTATTGCCTTTCCATAAATAATATGCAGCACTTTATCTATCTGACTCATGCATGCAGTGATTAGATGTCCCAGAAAAACTATAAAGAACACCAGATGAAACAATCTGGCAAAATATGGCATGAACATTCTAGGGTCCACACCCGTATTAATAGTATACTGTGAATATTCATTTAATTCCAGCTCTGCATTAATTAATAAACTCATGAACATGTAGTTATTGGTTAGAGAGGCAACCAGAAATGAAAGCTTTCATATTAGAATTATAAGTATTTCTACCAACAGTTACTAAACAGTGAACAATGTCTATGGATGGTCAGTATCAAAATATAATCTTAGAGATTCTCCAGGATCAATTGGCATTGTATCATAGCAGAACACTGACTTTAGCCCCATCCTGCAAGAGTCTCATCCAGAGTTGAGAGTAGTACCAGACCTTCCACTGGTATGAGAGGATTCAAGCCCTGCGATTGGCCAAGACTGATCACCTTAGGCATTGATACCTGGTCTATTACCTTTGAGCAGTGCACAAGGCCAATTCTTTTCCTGGAAGGCCAGATTTCAAGGAATTATACTTTAAAAAATTAAACTGAACTCTCAACTCATGAATATCCATAGCAATGATCATGGCAAAGATTTTTCATATTTTAAACGCCTTTGTTATAGAGTTAAAAAAAAAAGTTTCAATTAGTATAAAACAGTATTTAAAAATTTTAGTGCAGTGGTTGCTAGATTAAAGTGGTAAGATCCATTCCAAATTACAAACACGCCAGAAGACAGAGTTTTTCTATATTTGCTTCATTATCCTTGCAGTAGTCTTTCCTTATAACTAATTCTTTAATAACACAGGGGACCTCAACCAAATTTTTTATATCGCACTCTTCCTCACTTACCAAGTAGGGCTAATAAGACCCACCTCTTGGGTTTGCTGATGAAGCCTACATAATGTGTTCAACGCCTGTGAATTTCACAACCCAATGTTGTGCCTGAGTAGATATTGAGAAAATGTCAGTATTTTCTTTAAGTACTTTCTCCTTAAAACATACAATATAAAGAAGAAAATTAGTGGGTTTTTTTCTGATGAACAAAGGAATATAAGCACTCATTCTGAGAATTCCATAAAACCACTGAAAATTTTGGGTTCAGACTTACCAAGAACAACTTCCTTTTCTAACCAGATTGCAACAAATAATAGTGCATATATATTGTTTCCATAAACCCAGAGTACTGAAGGTATACTTAAAATATTTCATCTGAAACCAATTGCAAACATATCAAACTAGAAATATCCAAGACCAGAATTTATATTTATTATATGTAACTTTTCATATAAAATTTTCTAAATTTGAGTTTTTCAAGGGCAGAGTTGATGTAACATTCACCTTCTCTGAACACATCTTATGGGGAAAATAAATCTTAGCACACTAAAGTTACCACTGTCTTTCATGGTCAGAAAAGTATTAAGGATGAAAGGTTCATGATCCCTAGTCTCTGTTGTTGACATTTTTGAGAACCATTTTTTTATCCTTTTTTCTTTTCCAGTATATATAATCCCAGGTCCCTTAAACCTTAGTTTTCCACCATCTGATCTACTTTGAATCTTTGGATTATTTGTGTCACTGATATGTTCAAAGAGCATGACATTTACTAAAATATTCAAGAAAGATATAACTTGCAATTACCTTATCATTGTTCTGATCCTTTCGTATTAATTAACTACTCTCGAGTTGGGATGTTGAGACTGATTACTCAGTTCTTTCTGATCCCTAGATAATCTCTGAGATATTTGTAGAACTATGATACATTCAGTAAATAATTAAAAATCCCAAACATTGCAATTCTCTATTCGAGGATCTTTTTAACACTTTCTTCCCCTGAGAATACTTTAAAATGGAGAAAAAGAACATATTAGAGAGACTGTTTATACATTTGTTCCCAGGGAATCAATTGCCTTCATGTCATCCTACCAAGAAGACATTCATTTTTCCCTCCTCTGACAAAGGAAGGCTTCCTTTGGGGAAAATATAACTCCCCAACTGTATTAAAACAAGTCAGAAAAACAACTTCAGAAAGCCCTTATGTGAATGACAAGAGTAAAAATTTAAGTGCAGCACAAGAGAACCATATTAGTCAGAGAACGGGAGTTGCCCATAAACGTGACACAGAAGCAGGAAGAAATGGGCATTCGCAGCATCGAGGAGAGAGAAGGTCCTTTTCTTTTTCTGTGACTATCATCTCCTTATTTTACATCTTGTCACAACATTGTTTGCTTCGGGCCTGAGACTTCTTAAAGTTTCTAGACAATTTGTGTAACTATAAGTTTAAACTACTTAGCACAGCTTTCTAGGGTCTCTATATTCTGGTCCTGCAATATCTGCTGGAATCCCAGTTACTTACCAATACCTCAAGGGCTATTGCTACAATACGTTAACCTAAAATTAAAAGCTGAAATGAAAGGCAACAGGCATTTATTTGGGAGCAAAGAATTGCAATTCGCAGATCATAGAGTCAGGCAGAAAACTAAATTGTTTCTTGAATACAGGGGGAAGGGAAGGGGGTTTTAAGGGAAGGGGGTTTTTCAAGGAATAATTACATGAAAAGAAGAAAGGATTCTTTTAGGTGCTGATAAGCTAAACTACTTACTTTTGGCTACACATGATTGGTTACCGCTTCTATCTTCAGATAGAGAGTCTATGATCATCAGTTCTTGTGGTCAGGATGTTTGCTGTCTTCCTGACTTTACAAACAATTATTTGTAAGACAACGTTGGTTTGGCCCAGTCGAAACAGCCCAAAGGGTTCAAGGAGTAAGATGTGCAAGGCACTTCCTCTGGAATGGAGGTTCTGACTCCATTCTGAAAGGGCTCCATTTATGGCATTTTTCACAATTCCATCAATTGTTGTTTCCTAAACTTGTTTACATTTGTGCTTTTGTTTACTCATTCAAACATCCCACTGCATGCAAGAATCTTCCTACCCTGATCTGTGTCTGTTCTAAGTGTAACTGATTATTGTAGCTTTATGATTGTGATCTCATAATATAACTGTAACCATTATTTTTGTCTTTATAATCTCATTCTCATTCTTATGTACATAAAAATGTCTTGTAAACTAACGTGTAACTTGTAGATAAACAGCTTGCTTTCTTGAGAACTCCAGGAACACATTTCAAAGGAAGCTGACTTGGTTACTAGACCTTTCAGTGCCGGGAGACTGACCACAAAATCCTCCCCTAGAGAAAGCAAATGAGGCCTTAGCCTGAACAGCTCCAAGATGTTTATTAGAGCAGGCTGCAAAGGAATAGAAGGATAATTTGTCAAGCTGACTCACATCCGAAAAGAGGAACTCCTCACCCCCAACTTGTTGATTCCTTTGTTCCACTTACCTCCTCTCCAGGTTGCATGAGAAACAAGCCAAGGCTGAGACAAGGTAGTTGCCCTAGAGACATTCCCCCTCCCACCGACCCTTGTCTCTTCACTATTGTCTCACAAGCGGCAAGCAGCCAAACCTGAGTTCAGTAGCAAAAGTCCTTCTGAAATACTTTCTGATTGTGAATAGTTGCCTGATTCAGAGAGCTAGAACTAAATTTTAGCTTCAATATGAAAGTGCAGATATGTAAATATACCTTTTATTCTTATATTACAAAAGCAACAGATATTAAATTTAGAAAATACAGCTACATCAAAAGAAAAAAATTATTCAGGATACCAATAGAGTAGGCCATCTAGAAAATATTCATTCATTCATGCTACAAATATTTACTAAGCTTTTAATACTATCAAAGATTATCATGTGTTTTATATGAATTATTGTGATTCTAAAAGGTAATTTCAATTATTGTTCTCAGAGGGCCAAAGTCACATAGTTATTAAGGGGTGAAATCAGGGTTTAAATCTAACTAACCTTGATTCTTATATTTTTATCCACTCTAGTACTTACCAGCAGTAACAAAATGGGTTACTTACTTAAATTTTAATGTCCTCATCTGTAAAATGGTATCAATCCTCTAAATTCATAATATGATCATACTGTGGGTCATGACACCCACATAACAAATGGTAAATGCGTAAAGATTAATTTACATTATTACATAGAACATAAGATACAAAGAAATGGTAAAATGCTAAGGATGTAATTATATCTCACTGAATTTCCTGTCACTGACAACACCTCGAACAGGGCTTTGTCTATGGCAGACATTTAGTAAATGGGTATGGAATAAAATTATTATGATTGAAACCCTCCCCCACTCCCCCACTTTCATGGCCAGATTATTCTAGTACAATTAGCGGGGAAAAGCCCATCATAATGGATGGAGAGGAAAGATTCAGAGCAGCATGGGCTGCCCAGCAATCCAAGAGAAGCCCAAAGAATGGCCAGGGCAAACCCATGTGGAGTGCTTGTCATGGGATAGATTTTGTGCTTTTGACCAGCCTACTGTTTCGTGAAGGAGAACACAGTGCAAAGAGATAAAGTATAGTATGTTAAGTATTATAATTGATATATGCTAGATTGAATTTTAAAAAGAGACTGTAATAACTCTATAAAAGGAATAGGAGAGTTACCTAGATTGATGAGAAAGAAAGAAAAGAGAATATGAGAACTAGACACACTGGAGTCACAAAATCAGTCTATTGCTACCTCATTTTGGGGATGAGAAACCTAATTTCGAAGAGTTGAAAGCTGTTAAGAGATTACATAGCCAAAAATAGAACTTACAGTTCCTTCATTTGAAGTAATATAAGTAAATGCTTAGGGTAAGGCTGAGCTCATTTGAGCAGTCAATACATATTATTTATTACTATTATCATTGTTGCCATTAGTCTTTATGGTTACAGAATTGATTTACAGACTCTTGCGTCGATTCTTAAGCTATTATTTGAACTGTGTCTTGTTATTCTTAGGTGTTTTCACTTATAAAAATTCAATGTTTTTAGAAGCTGATTTTCATAAGTGCTAATGTAATTAATTTATATTTAATATATGTAACTTGCTTTAAAGAACAATTAGACTCATAGATAGCTCTTCTCTTCCTATAGCCGATAGTAATTTCATACTTTGGAAAACGACTGCTATATGCATTTTAATGAATTTAGTATTATTTAAGAACTATCTGGGCTATCAGCAGCAAAGTCTCAAAAATCTGTAGTTTTATTTCTCAATCTATATCTATTATTTAACTTTAGGCAAGAGTTATTATTTTGGGGGAAAATGAGCAATTCCATATTTGACAATTTGTTATCTTTATCACAGAGCAAAACCTGGAAGATGTTAAAACATTCTTACATTTTAATTAGCCCTTTTCCAAGTAATAAACATTATAATTTCTCAATTTCTAGAATGATTTGTTCTATTGTAAAGAATAATAATCTTTCTACTAAATTTTACCTTTCATATTTATGTTACCTGAAAAATTTTTCTAAAGAAAGAAGATACAACATCTATAAGAGAAGAGAATCTGCTATACTTATCAAAAGCTAGTTCTTTCTTAGATCCCTACACCTTAGCCGAGAGAGTAAAATTCAACTGTCCACTAATTTAAATTCTGATAACCTAGAATGGCTTGGTGAAGTTATACTTTTTTCCCCTCAATTTCTCTGCTAATGACATCATATCTAACTTTTATGGCCCAGTTCAACTGCCAGTTGCCAGTTCAACTGGCTCAGTTGAACTGCCATTAAAAAATTCTAGATATAAATCAGACCCTGATGCAGGAATTCCAGAAGATAAAATGAGGCCATTTCTTATCTATTACGTAAGTGCACAGCAAGCACCTTCTGAGGCTGATTTGGAGCAATACCAAGAAGTTTTAACTGATGCAGGATGCAATCTTAATACCTTACAATACATCAAACAGCCCAAGGCTTTTGCCAGGACGGCCTCATTTCTTGCCAGCTATGGCAACACTACCACTAAACCAATGGTCTCTTATGAGTCATGAATACAAGATCAGTGATGGAAGAAATGAAGAACCTCTTATTGAAAAGAAGAAACTGGTAGCAAAATCTACTTGTTACTTACATTTTAGACAATCTCAAGGAGATGAAGTCAAACCCTGAAACTGATGACTATAGGTATGTTGATCACAAAATGTTGTGGGGCGATGACCACTCAGTTCCACGGACCAAACATCTGTTGTTTTTGTGGTGGGAGGAGGCAACTATACTGAGTATCAAAATCTTGTTGACTGCATAAAGGGGAAACAGGACAAACACATTTTATATGGCTGCAGTGAATTTTTGATGCAACACAGTTCACAACTTGTACAAAAATAACACAGAAGAACCTTAAAATGAGAATCTACTTGTCACTTGGAAAAATGTAAAAAGAAGAGTCAAAAGAAGTATATCAATGCCCTAACAGCGAAACTTAGTTACTTGTTAATTTTTCAGGAAATTCTATACTTAATATAATTTGTAATGATTAAAAGAATAAAGCAATGTGAGAAAATGTTCTAATTTAAAAATTATTTTCATGGGACCCTTTGAAATAAGTTATAAATCATTATTTTTATGTGTAGGAAAAACAAGCTACAAAATGCTAAGTGTTGTATACATATTAGTAAATAATGGAACTGGAAATTAAAACCAGTGTTGTGGATTAAATTGTATACTCTAAAATTCCTATGCTAAAGTCTTAACCTCTGGGATCTCAGAATGTGATCTTATTTGGAAATGAGGTCATTGCAGATGTAATTAGTTAAGATGAAGTCGTATTGGAGCAAAATGGGCTCAAATCTAATATGACTGGTGTCCTTATACAAAAGGAATTTGGACACAGAGACAGAAGAAACATGCATGTAGAGAAGATGATGTAAAGAGGCACAGAGAGAATGCCATGTAAACATAAAGGCAGCCATTGGAGTGATGTATCTATAAGTCAAAGGATGCCAAAGATTTCTAGCAAACCACCAGAAGCCAGGAGAGACACAGGAACAGATTCTCCTTAGGAGTTCTAGAGGGAACTAATCCTGCTGACTCTGTGGGCTCAGGCTTCTAGCATCAGAGCTGTGAGAAAATAACTTTGTCCTTTAAGCCCCTCCGAGTGCGATACTGTGTTATGGCAGCCCTAAAAGACGAACACATCCAGGCCTCTAAGGTTAATTCTTTCTTCACTCTAATTATTTTCTCTCAAATCACTTCTCCATTTAAATATGCTCTGTGCCACATATAAAAATTTTCATAGAATTGAACTCAACAGATGGTGTGATCGTGTCCTAAACATATATAATTTCACACAGAGTGAGTCAATAAGTACTTATCATCAAAAAAATCTTAGAAAAGTTTGTAGCAAAGGTGAATTTAAAAAAGTCTTTGTCCTTAATACCAAGAAAGAGAGCTATGTCAGATTTTCTGCACTTGATTATTTTTATCCCTCGAAGGGTTGTCCCTTATGCAAAAGAGTCTAGAAGCCTAGGAATCACATTTTCTAGAAATCCTTGATTCAGAATGTACCAATAACAGCCACTCTCAAAAGATTTGAAAAGCTGAAGGGAAAGCAGGATCTTTACTGCTGTAGAAATGGCAGACAGCTATAGATTTTATCAGACCTGGCATTTTGCATCAGCTTCTGGGTCCTGCCCCAAAATCTTGCCTTTCTCAGTGCTGCAGGCTGCTCCCAAATACACTTTCATGATCTATTTGGCAGTAGCAATATCTAGATCCTTTTCTTGCGACTAACAGCTACTAATGCTCCTTCCTAACCACACCATCAGTCCTCCTAAAGGTGTTTCTGTGTTAAGTCTCTTAATTGGACATTCTCGAGTGGCTTCTATTTTCTTGAATGAATCCAAACTGTTAAAAGATGTGAGAGAAGTGCAGAATAATATATTTTTTCCTGGTTGGCTTCCACTTAGAGAATCTCATCACTGTGCATGCAAAAACAGGAAGCAATTTCAAGAGATAGATATACATATTGTTCTTATATTCAGTGGGCATTTTCACTAAGAAACATTCCACTTTACCATTCAGAGGTGATCTCAACCTAACTTTCTACTTGACGGAATTAAAAAATTTTACTCCAACTATGATGACTTCAGGGCATCATACGAATCCAGAAAATATACTCTAGACTCTGTCTCAGCTCCTTATATAAAATGCTTGGCTCTTTACTCCTTGTGTGGCAAACGTACACTGCTTGAACTCACGTTACCTGTCTACAGGTTACCTTGCAAATACATAGACTTGTTTTTTTACATCCTTATCCCTATTCTCTTCCTAACCCCAAATTTACTGTTGTCAATTAATTCTAAACATTGATAAAGCATGTGTTCAAAGGAGAGGATAAAAATCCATTAAATACAGAGCTGAAAAATCTCAATGTCATTACCATCACATTAAAGTAATCAAGCACTTAAATGATTTTATTCCTGATATTCAAACAGGACAGTTTTATTTAATTGGATGTGACCTATGAAGATCTTTGAAATAACTCATTTCTTCTCTCTGGATATTCTAAAATGAAAACACACCTTTGACTGTCTAATAAATAATATATAGGTTTCAAGAATTATTTTAAAACAATAGCGTTTGGTCCAATTGTTGTTGTAACGAGCTGGTGTTATTAACTTACAGTTGCAAAGGTTACCATGGCTCACTTTTAATCTTAAAAAAATAACTTTTATAGTATAATATTCTATATTTCATGATTTATGAAAATCTAATTCTTTAGATCATTTCCTCTCTTTTAAGCAATTCATTTAAATTCTGATTTAATAATGCGGAGTTTTGTTCTCCTTTCCCTTCATCTTCTTGAAAAAAAGGATTGGAATTTAAAAAATGAAATATAATCATCTCTATAACTTCAAAGATAAATCCAGTTTGCTTCAAAGGATTTCGATAAGTATTTCTCTGGATTCAAATAAGTTCTGACAGTTAATGAAGCTAATTTGAAAGTGAACAGATGAGGGAAATGGCACAGAAAAATTTGAAATATTGGTGGTATAGAGTTGAACATCTAAAATTAATTGAACTTCATTTCACATAAGGAAAAAGGAAATGACGATTTAAAAAATATTTCCTGTAAGTCTTAAAAAAAGGCATTTTGCTCTAAGCAGAGGAGAAAAATAAAGCCCAATGTATAATTTACGTGAATTCTCTTTATATGGTAGTCCTCCTTTATTAGCAGGGTATACGTTCTAAGAACTCAGTGGATTGCTGAAAACATGGATAGTACTGAACCATATACTATCTATGGTATATGATAAAGTTTAATTTATAAATTATGCACAGTAAGAGATTAACAACAAATAGAACTATAACAATATACTGTAATAAAAGTTATGTGAATGTGGTGTCTATCTGTCTATCTCTTTCTCTCTCTCTCTCTGTCTCTCTCTCCCTCTGATAACCAATTAGCCAAACTGATAACCTAGACGATTACCAAGTGACTATTTGGGCATGTATTGTACACTGGATATACTGTACAGAGGGATGATTTTCATCCTGGGTGAGACGGCATAAGATTTCATCACACTACTCAAATGGCACGAATTTAAAACTTAGGAATTACTTATTTCTGAAATTTTCTAGTTAATATTTTTGGACTATAGTTGACCCCAAAACCATGGAAAGCTAAGCCATAGATATGGGGGGACTACTGTATATCACGATATCTAGATGTTTAGGGTTCATTTATTTGTATAAGCCCATCATAAGAAATACTAACCCAGGATAAGAAAATCAGTGATTTTCTCTGGTTTAAAATATTATTTACTAAATATATTGTATTCTTTAAATATCCTTGTTGATCAGGTTATACACTTTTAAAATGACAGAAAATGTATGCTAAGGTTAGGTACAAACTTTGGTGTTGTCAACTTCAACAAGAAGCCATGAACTGACCCACAACTTCTTTCCTACATTACTTTTCTATCTTACTCATAGAAGTTGAGATTTAAAACTATTACAGTTGGGATTTGGATTAATTCCAGGAAATATATATTATAATTGGTTTCAAGAAATATAAATGAAGTAATATGATGAAATGGGAATTTGTTTAAATAAATATAGAACTTTCATTTTCTATTTGCAGAAGTAAGAATTAAAATGATTTTTCTGATGTCACTCTAAAAATAAGTATCTATATAGGCAATGTGGTCCTTTGCTTCTAGATGCCTTAATATTTTGCTGTTATCTGTTGTATCCCATAACTTCCCAAAGAGAAAAGTGCTTATCTGACCATAACATCTAAATTTAATTAAATAAGACCTGATTCAGAATAAAGATAATATAAAAAGAAATAACTTGACCTATGAAAATTACTGATTTCTTACAACTCTCAATAATATATCAATCCTTTTCAAATTCAAAATCTTTAAAAATATATGATTCAATTCCTTTAATATCTTTTGTACTTGAGTAGGTATAATCTGCTGACATTCAGTAGCTCTGACTTGAACCATAATATATTTTCATGCTAAATATGTTAGTTTTTGCATTATTTATTATAATAAAACACTAAAATAACATTTATAAGAACTACATTCAGAGAATAGTTTCAAATCCTATTTCCTCCATTTATTTTACTGCATGATGTTGGAAAAGTTATATAGTTTCTCTGAGACTTTCTTTGCCATTCAAAATGGGGATAATCAAAATCAAACATATTTGAGAAGTAAGTTTAAAAAAATAAAAGAGATAAATGTAAAGGTCTCATTCTGAGCTTGGTACATGTAAGTATACAATAAAAGAAAGTTTTAAGAAGTCCTTCCTTCCTTCCTTCCTTTTTCCTTCCTTCCTTCTTTCCTTTCCCTCCCTCTCTATTTTCTTTCTCTCTTTATTTCTTTGTAATACATAATTTTTTTAAAAGTAGTGAATCCTCTGTCACAATAGCCATCCAGCTAGCAGTGGCAAATGGCCTTTCGGGAAAACTGTAGTGATGAATGGGTAAACAGACTGAGCTAGAGCAATGACTCCCAATCTTGCAACAAATTAGGATTTCCTAGTGAACCTTAGGAAATTCAGATGACTTGTCCCATATTAGATGTAATAGATCCAGATGTGTAAGGAGTGTGATTCAGGAATATGGATTGTTAAAAATTCTAGTATGTGATTCTGATTTATATAATTTATAAAGAACATGTGAGGACAACTGGTCTAGATAAGATATTCCTGGTTACAAAATGCTGCATTGTTAAAACTAATACAGAAAATCAATTTCTCTACTCCCACCTGACTTCATACTCACCGATGAGGCAATTTAGATTCTAGCTTTCAGCAAAAACAAACTCTTTGAGTTCAGACTGCAATTACATTTTTACTTAGTCAATACAAATGTATTGAGCATCTAATATGTCCCAGGCACTTTTCTTTTGTAGGAAAGCAAAATGTGCCACCTTAAAATGTGTCTCTCTGGCATGAGGATTATTTTACTTTTTAAGAAACAAAAGACTCAGGAAGAACCTTTAATGTTCCCTTTAAATGCCTAAAAGAATTTAGATAAAGGGCCTATTCCAGGAAAAGGAGCTATCACGAGAGCTAACTATAACAACTATAACTAACCACAC
>NW_006433024.1:3425331-3468882 GCF_000325575.1 Pteropus alecto | reverse complement strand
CACATTGCTAATTCTTATGTTATGCTACCCTTTCATGAAGTCGGTGGAAAATGTGTGGCCCCCAAATGGCAGGGCACATGATTGCAGTATTCCTAAGGTGAAAGGAAGAAGTATCTTCCTCAACTGCATTTTATACATTTTTTGGAGGGCTGGGGGTGGGGAGAACATATCTTTACAAATTGCAATAGATTTTTAGAGTTGACAAAATCAAGGCAATCCTTAAGGTTGAGAATGGGATCCAAAAATTGGATACAAAGAAACATTAGGCAATTATGAAGGCAATTAACTGGGAATGCATCTAAAACGATACCTTAGAAATTCATATCAACATTGCCAGCCTCTCTTCTGCCGCCACCACTTTTATAAGCCGTTTATTAAGGCTGACAGCTGAATTGCCCTTCCCAAACATTTTTTTTTGTTACTACAGTGTAATGGAAGGGATCGTAAATTTTCCTAGGTATCCCACTACGTTAACAATTCACCTCATTCAGTGTCTCACAGTTAAACATTAGTATATCATTTGATCTAAAAAATGCATCCAATTTCTAACAAAACACAACTTTAGAAAAAAAATCAATATTGCATTAGCTTTAAGGTTAATAGCAACATATAAAGAAAAGAAGACAAACATACTTAAAATAGAAAGACTAGTGAAGAAAAATAATCTTATGAGATCAAAATGTCTTGCCAAAGTAAAACTCCCAAACCAGAAAGTATTAATCCTTTCATTAAATGTTAATATGTCTCCATTTTGAAAAATGAGCTTTGAAAGGCATAGTCACACATGACTAAAAATGATGAACTACTGTACACAGCTAAACTAGTAGATGAAAGCAGTAATCTTTAGGACAAGAAAAAGCTAATATAGAAAAAGTTAAGAAACTTTTAATATCCCATTAAAAAGTTTTCTATTTGGGTCATTTTTAATAGCTTTTCTAGAGGAAGAACATTACTTTATGAAGGTGAAATGAAAATACTGATCATATCTCACTTTCTTAAAACTTTCTCAGTTCTACATAGGGAGAGGCAAACTGGAATGTGTAATCAGATTTCAACTTTTTCTTCCCTTAAAGTCTCCTTTATCAGCATGCCAATATTACAAATAATGTTTGATGGTCTAGTTAGAGACCTTTATAGATGGTAAGGATACCTGTATTCCTGAGGTTCAGTCTTTTGCAAATCATACTTCTGTAATAGTTCAGAGGCATTTGTTAAAGAATAACTGACAATAAATATTTATTATCATTTAGCACTGAAACCCAAGTAGAGAAGGCAATAAACAAAGCTGCCTATGTAACCAAAAACCATCTGCTTGGGAAAGGAGAAAATGCAAGCCATCATTTGAGTGGCTTGCTATACCATCCCCATAATCTGGATGTTTAGATAAATATTAGATGATGTGCATTTTCATGAGGATACTATGTAAATATGGACTGAAGCCAGAAGAAAATAAAGGGGAATACTGTAAGAAAACTGCATTCTGCTACTTAAGGAAACATTTAGGAAAACAGTTGATGGTAAAATTTTAACATAGATCTCTAAAAGTATTATTCCGTTGTAGTATTATGTAATGTCTTTTTAACACACAAAAAAATGATCACACAATGTCAAAATTATTTCAAAGGTGAAAAAAATAAGTTTATTTTGTTTGTTATAACTTTAAAATATTTTAGCTTTTTTCTCCTATTGAATCAACCTATTTGATAAGTATTTAGTATTAACACAACAATTAAAAGTAGTGATATAAATTATAATTAAAGGTCTACATGAAAAAGTTCATATTTCAACCCAAACCTATTAATATTACTTAAACGTAACTGGTCTAAATGCTCCAGTTAAATGTCAGAGATCAAGAGAATAGATACAAACAAATTGAGACTCAACTCTATGATGTCTACAAGAAACTCACTTGAAATACAAAGAAAATATATACCATGTAGTTAGAATTCATATAACAGTGACAGTGAGTAAATAGCAATATTATAACGATAGAATATTTACTGGTTTAAGGGAAAGAATAATGTTATCAATATGTCTGCCCACTGGGGAAAACTGTTTTCAATATAATCTAAAAAATATAATTGAAGAGTACTAACGAATATATTAAGTAAAATATTGGTTATAAATAGCTATATATCATTTAAAATCTGTTTCGGTCATCAAACAGGTTTAGTTCAAGATAACTGGGTTTAATATTGCCATGATTTTCTATGGGTCTTATAGTTATACCTCAAAATTATCCATCTGCAATTTGAAGAATCCACATTTCTATTGATCTCCATCCAAAACTGATCAAGTGTTACTGTGTGAAGTGTTAATTCTCTCTTGATTTTAAGTTCCTTATGCTTGGGTGGGATCAAGTAGATTTCCCACATTCAGCACCAGAGAATCCCAGAAGTAAAAATTCACTGAGGAAAGAGGCTACCAGGCTACCCCTACATGAAGCTGGTTGTCATATCAATGCTTGAAGTAAAAGACCAAGAAAATATGAGATAGGGCTCTAGAGCTGTGCAAACTAATGTCTAATATCTCAATATGACATGTCCAAAACCTATACTATTATTTTTATCCATCTCCAAACATATCATCCTACAGTTCTCTTTATCTTCATATATAGTATCTCCATACTAACAGTTGCTTAAGCAAAAATGGCAATAACTGTAATCGAAGTAGGCATGTTATGGGAGCCAGGATGTTAAAGTGGAAGCATTGTGGAAATGTGATATCACTACATAGGAACTTGGTCATATTTATACCTATGTCAAAATAAGTCCCTGTAGAAAAATATGACAGAAAATGTAATTATTTTCTAAAAATCATCCATATCCTGAAGTACATATTCATTCTTTAGTATTTAGAGAAGATCATTGGAGACAATCACTTCCAAGAAATTACTTGAGTTGGAGAATGCATTAGAAAAATAAATAATAATTAAAGACATGTAGAGATTCTGTGTGGTAGACATCCAGGGATAGTGTCAAAGTAAGAATGAGAACAACAGGTAACCGATAAGCAAATACATACTCAATATGTAATTTTTGCAACATAAGTTATTCATCGTTTCCTACATATAATATTAAAATATACTTCGTATGATAATAAAAAATGTTAAAACAATAGTGACTAATGAAACTTGGTGTTTCATAAGTCTCAGAATATTATTAAAGTCTGCTAAAAAACATTTCAAATATCTCTTATTTATTTACAATCAATTTCATTGCTTTTCCAGCAATTGCTCCACTAAACTACACAATTACAACTATATATGGGTGAGTGATAAATTATTCAATGACTTCAAGACAAAGCCTTTACTAATATTTAGGTCTCCTCTCAATAATGACCACTTCCTAAATTAGTGAACTTTTAATTTGCTATTAAACTTTTTTGGTATTCTTGTATACCAGTATAGTAAGGTATTACAGATTTATATTTGAAGTGGGCTGGTTTGCTCCTAACAATTGCAATTTTGGGGGTAAGAATATAAATTATTTTTTTAATTTATGTTCTCCAAAGAAATTTTATTTAATTCTTTATTAAATTAAAAGGTGAACTACATATTTAAAAAATAATATCAATTTCAAATCAAATATATTTAAAGTAGAGATTTTAATTCATTGGCTTAATTGTCACATTAAATATATTTATAAAATAAAATAATTCTCAACATTTAGCATTCAATGTTAATTGCATTTGATGCATAATGGCCATTTTGTTGTCAATATAAAGAATCATATTTTGTTTCTTGCATAAAGCATCTAGACTTGCAAATTCAGATTTAAGAGTAATTGTGTCATTTAATATTGCAAAATGTTTCTTACAAAGCCAACTTCAAGTGTTCAGAACATAACATAAATTTGCGAATAACTCTGGAATCATAAATTGGAGCATGAAGAGAAACTCAAAAAAATGAATGCTCAGCACTTCTTGCAAACAGTTATTAATTATGCCAGAATTGATTGCATTCATTCTATCTGAAAGAATCTGACAAGTTAATTTTCCTTTCTCTATGTAAGCATTTATGTCTCTCAAATACTCCCTGCACTCCTTCAAGCAGTGGCACCACCCAGAAATCTTCATGGCATTCACATATTGTCATCTTTTGTTTTGAAGATTTTAGACAAGTGTTTCCCCGAGCCCTAGTAAAAGGAGAGAAATGTTTAAGGTTACAAAAGGAGAGGATGTTTAGGATCCCAAACGAAAGAAGCACCCCTGAATTCTTTAATAAATTCATTTTTGAGTGTCTGTGATATGTAGAGCTGGAGCAGGACTCTTTCTGTTCAGTTCTTAGTGTACTCATAGTGAGATGTGCCTTGTTAGACACTGGAGATTCCTGCAGACCTTGGAGATTTCTCTATTGTACAAGATTACCCTTTGTGTTTCAGCCTCTGTAATTTCTTATTCTTTCCTATGCAAAACCAGTAACGCCCACCAAACACCATGAGAATCATATAGCCTTTTCCATATTTCTTAAAGTTTTCCTTGGGGATAATATTGCTTCCACTGTTATACACTATCTCAGCGTCAGACAAGTAAGAGGTGAGAATTGGCACAATTTAAATACATGTAGGCATGACTTTATTTGAACTTACAGGCTGGTGAGATTTAGCAGTGTTTGGTTTATAGCCCTATAAATGAGAGAAACAGTATGCAGAACATTTGGATAGCAAAGAAGTTCAGGCTGCATGGCCTCGTATGCTTAATATTTTTTTTTTTTTTGACTAAGTAACAATTTCTTCAGAGAATTACAAACGATAAGTGGCTCATTCACCTTTCTATATTCCTATACCAGCTTATCCATACTGACCAACAGGAAGGATTAATATAAAAATATGAGAATCCTGAATGGCAGGAATGTGACAAGTAAACTCCCATCCTGTGTCAATGAAATGCAGGATAGATTACTGTCTCTGCATCCCAGCCCTCTTTCCTGCCTAACAAGGTGAATCTTCCCATTGTTCTCAACCACACATTCCGGGCAGCCACAGTTAGTTTTGCTAACTTAGACATACGATGAAATCTGTTTGCCTTCCTCAGTATATATAAAGGTTAATAAACTATAAATAAGGCCCCGATTTAATTACATGTTGTGGTTTGGTTCACTTTCATAACCTTCAAAAGTTCCACAAAAGCTAAAATGCAATTCTAGATATGAATCACCATAAGGTAGATAAAAAACAGCAACGATAATGACTTTGCAGCTTGGCAGAAGAAGACTTTAATTTATCTGACAGGTATACCTTTAGTTAGCCAGCCTTCTATAAAAATGTGTTTCTTAAAGTTTATTTACAGCAAAACTACTAAGATATGATAAAAATATTCAGACTAGCATATTGTGTTAGAAGCACACTTTGCTAAGAGCATTTCTTCCTAAGCTTGTAAATCTCTCTACATATAAAGAAATAATAATCTGAAAAACTTCCGAAACTTCTAAAACTTCATTTCTTAATTCTTTTTATAACTATAAAATTAAATGTTGAATAAAGTAAATAAAAATTGGGAGATTAACTTTCCAATTAAAAAAAACATTCTGTATTAGGCCAGACTCTCACATTATATTTGCAAGCAATAATATTTTTATAGGCTGTTGACACCTCCAAAATCATAATGCATCTTTTAAAAAGCATTTTAAGCCTATATCAACCTTTTTAGGAAAAATGGCAAACATACACAGCAAGAATGACATAATCATTTATAATTGTCGGTCTTTTAACTCTACACTAAGAATTCATCATAGAGAAATAACGGAACAGAAACTATACATACACACACAGAGTAATACGTATGTACAAAATCATATAATGATTTTTAAAATAAAAACACAGATGATAGGTAAACAGACAGACAGACAGTAGCAGATGTATAGAAAACAACACAAATGTTTTAAATGAGAAAATAGCTTAGTAAGTTATGAAATATCAACAGAGAATAAGATAGGAATTCATAACTATTGAGCCTCTCAAGAAAAGAATTGTTTATAATATGATTTCAAAAGCAGAAAACCCATATGCAAAGTGACTAAGATTATGTAAAATGCATATGTATGTGGATGGTGAGCAAAAGTTCATAAGTGACAATAAAAATAATTTTATTTGAATGGAAAAAGTAATTTACTTTTTGTCTCTAAACATCTCTGATTTGTTATATGTATTCTTCATAATAAAAGAAACTGATTCATTGAAAAAAACATTTTAAAATACACATCAGGTACAAGCACATACTTGTCCGTCATCACCTGCCAGGAGAAATTGGTTCTAGGAATGCCCACTTATACCAAAACCCATAGATATTCAAGTTCCTTAAACAAAATGGCATAGTATTTGTGTATAACCTACACACACCCTCCTATAAACTTTAAATAATCTCTATATTACTTACGTACAATAGCTAATACAATGTAAATGTTATGTAAATAGTTATGTTGTATTTTTTTAGCGGATAATGACAAAAAAAAGCCTGTACATGTTCATTCAGTACAGACGCAACCATCACAGGTCTAACTACATAGTCAGCAACAACATAACTTTAAAATATATATATATTTTCAATCCAGTAGTTGGTTGAATCCACAGATGCATAACCTGCAGATATGAATAGGACCAACTGTGTGTGTGTGTGTGTGTGTGTGTGTGTGTGTGTGTGTGTGTGTAAAAGAGAGAGAGAGACAGAGACAGAGAGAGAGAGAGAGGTTGAGAATATTCTTGTCAAAGTGGCACAGTGGAAGTTATTTCTATATTGGTGTAATTATCATCTTGGTAACAATTAATATTTAAATAAATTTTCAGTGTGCCGTAAGTGAAGACTAGAATGCAAAACGTTGCCTTGTTAATAAAATAGACTTGAATAAGATTTATACAAATTTGACTTAAAAAATGTTTTGCCTATAATAGCATGCAGTCAATAGTATGACAGCAAAACCAAGTATACCATGAAATCTTAGCTAACTAAAGACATAAAAAGCAATCTTAGCTACTTTTATCCCCTCTGTCCCAGCATTCTACAAACTGAGAGAAATATTAAACAATATCCTTTCACAGAACTTTGTGAGGCAGCTCTTATCTACACGGAAATGGAATGTGATGTTAAGAAATCACTCGAGCTTTGTGAAATAAAATTAAAATTCAGAGAAGGGGAAAATGCAATTAAGTATTTGTAAAATTTCATGAAGAAAGTACCTCAGAACTTGTAAAAACTCATATCTTCTCTAAATATCTAGATATACTCAATTATTTTCTTCTCCTTGCCATTTCTGCAGTGGCTGAAGAAAAATCTCATCACATGGTTCTAGTGACTATATCTTAACCATTGTATTCTCTGTGGTTGCACCAATCATACAAATCAAGAAATTATGGAGTTTTGAAATAAATTAATTTACAAATAGAGGCATGTCTATAGTCTAGATCACTTATCATAAAGCCTTAAATTAGATGAAGAACAGAAAGAAAAGTATTGTTTTCTACATTTTCCACATATATCAGATTTAACCCCATCACTGGAGTCCTGGATTTCTATTTCATTGTTCTTCCATCTCACAGACAGAAAACTGAGCTCAAATATTTAACTTGTCAAAGTTGCTTTTGCTTTGAGTAGACAGAATTGCCTATCTCTTTACTAATTATGTCTCTCTCCTCTCCGAACTTTTGTATCCCCCTTTGCCTTAAAAATGCAAAGAATATATAAAATCAATCAAATTAATAGGATAAGACTACCAATTAAATCTTTAATTACTATCAGGCACTTATGAACTGAATGCTACCAAAGAATCCTCTGCATATCTGAAATTTTAGTAGACAGGCCAAAACAGTAGAATCTCTTTAATACTAGCAGCAAACTATAGGTACCAGTGGCATAAGACATGATATATGTTGCCACGTGTTCTTTCTATCAGAAAAGCAGATTTGAACTGTAGAATGTAGTAATATGTGAAGGAAGAAAGCAAAATAAAAGACATAAAATATTCTTGAAGTCACAGAGGATTATATCTTTCTCCATACATATGTTTATTTATAGCAGATGACTATAGCAGCTATAGTCAAAATATACCCCATATACATACATTTGATAAATCCTTGGCACATGCAGCATGGTTATGCCTTTCTTTAATCATTAATAATTTAATATTTGGGAGACCTGGGTTTTCTTATTATTATAGAAAGGGAGAGAATGACATGATTAATTATGCACATTTGCATCTGATCAGTTAGAATCATAATACTGGAATGACTCTACATGTTAATTAGTTCAACTCCTCTATAAACAAGAAAACATTTGGTCACTATCCAGTCACAAAGTACTAAATAATTACATTATTCTTCTAAGTCAAGGCACTAAAAGGAGTTGTTACAATGCAAATATTTTCTAGGAAGCATAATGTGTGTCTATTAATACCTTAGTTTAAATTAATAAATGAGCTACAGTTAACTAGAAACACTGTGAATGGAGAGAACATGGGATACAAGCATTCTAACAAGAAAAACAGAGGAAATATCAATGTCTGAAATATGCATCACTGACAAGAGGACTTGCCTAAGAAGGCTGTACCTATGTATCATGCTTGCTATAGCAGAAAGGCTTCAAGCACAAAGAAAGAAATATCACCCAAAAGAAGAATGAAGACCAGAATGGTCAAAGACAAATTTTGCAATTCCTACGTAGGAGTAGGGTTAAGGGACCTCTGAACTTGTATGACAAAGTTTGGTGAAGACAATTTCCCTACTGTCAGTGTGTTTCAAACTTTTGTGAATCCGTCTAAATTCCATGAAGTTTGTATATAAAGATTAGGATTTAAGGACTCAGCATAAGCCTGAATCCAAAAGACAACATATCCAGTAGTGTGTTTATTAGCTTGTTTGTTTGTTTTTAGTAATGGGCATCGTTAAAACTGGTAAGGGCTTTGAGTCAAAATTCAGATCATGATTTCTGGCACTCAGATGATGGTGCTGACTCGTTTCTTCCTTTTTTTCCCCCTCCAAGTGCAACTATAAACCCTCAAAATTATTCAGGAGAACCAAAAGAAAACTTTGAAGCATGATTATTAAAAAAAGGTGAGCTGGATGAGACTCCAGGATTGGAGAGCACAGAGGGAGGGCATCTTGCATCCCTCTATACAACAGAATGAGACCTATACTAGTTGTTTCCTGACCCCCAAACTAGCAACAGAAGGAAGCTCAAGTACGGGCATTTCTCTCCCAGAACAAATGAGAATCACCAAGAATAAGCAGCTAGAACAAGTGTTCTTCTATAATGGGCCTGAGAATCCCCATACCCACCAAGAGATACAAAGGTGAGAAATAGAATCGAGGAAGAATCGGACACAGCAAAGGAAACACAAAGAATTTGTCACTTGGAATCTTACTCAATTGACAGGAAAGATTAAACAGAAAGGAAATGATAAAAGAAAGAATCCAAAAACATCAGGAAAGAAGAAAAAATAACGGAGCAAAAATAGCAGTACATGCAATATACGATACTTTCCCTTTATGAGTTTTATAAATATGATATCACAATTGAAACAGAAATTAATACTCAAGATAATGACATGACAGAAGATAAAAAGAGTTAAATAAAAGTGAGGTTTCCCCATTTCACTTAAGTGATAAAAGTTTGGCTCTAGTAGACTGACACTTGTAAGTCACAAAACATTTTGTAATACCCAGAGGAACCACTGTAAAAAGTGTACAAAGAGATACACTCAAAAACATTATAAATAAATAAAGATAGAATCCAAGTAACCCTCAAGAAAGCAAGAAAGGGAAACAGAGAAACAGAACTTGAAAAGAGAAAAACAAAAATAAAATGGCAAACACGTAATACAGTAGTCCCCACCCCCCACACCGCCTTATTTGTGGTTTTCTTTCCATGGTGTCGGTTACTTGTGGTCAACTGCAGTCCAAAATCATTAAATAGAAAATTCTAGAAATAAACAGTTCATAAGTTTTAAAGTGTGTACCATTCTGAGTAGTGTGATGAAATCTCTCACTGTCCAACTCTGCCCCACGAGACATGAATCAAACTTTTGTCCAGTTACTCCATGCTGTATACACTAACCACCCATTAGTCACTTAGTAGTTGTCTCAGTTATTGGATTGGTTATCAGAGAGACAGACAGACAGACAGACTACATTCAGATAACTTTTATTACAGTATATTATAATTGTTCTCTTTAATTAGTAATTATTGTTAATGTCGTACTGTGCCTAATTTATAAATTAAACTTTATCATAAATATGTCTGTATAGGAAAAACATAATGTATATAGGGTTCAGTACTATCTGCAGTTTCAGGCATCCACTGGGGGTCTTGGAACATATCCCTCATGAATAAGGGAGACTATTATAATTACTCTAAATGCCAATGTTTTAAATACACCAATCAAAAGACAAAAATTGCCAGTGAATAAGTCTGTCATGCTCTGTGTGTCTTCTCTCTCTCTCTCTCTCTCTCTCTCTCTCTCTCTCTCTCTCTCTCTCACTCTCTCTCTCTCACACACACACACACACACACACACACACGGCCAACTATATACAATTCATAAGAAACTTAGTTAAAATATAACAAGTAAGTTGAAATAATAGGATGGCAAAAGGCCATGCAAACATGAATAAAAAATAAAAGCAGCAATGACTATATTAATATAATAAAGATAAAGAGGACTTCAGAGCAAAGAAAAGTTATTAGATACAAAGAGAGACATTAAATAATGATACTATAATCAATCTACCAGAAAGACATAACAGTCTTAAATGTATATACACCAAACAGTAGAGCCTCAAAATACATGAGGCAAAAACTGACATAGTTTGTGTTAGGCCGAATAATCACCTCCCAAAAAAGCAAAATCTAGTCCCAGGATCTGTGACTCTCATTACCAATGAGAGTCCAATGTAGCCACTTGCCCTTATAAAGTGAGTGATCAAATAGTGAAAGATTCAATGTTTTCTGCCTAATAATTAGAACAAGACAAGCGTGGCTATTCCCATCACACTATTCGACACAGTACTGGGAATCTACCCACTGTAATAAGGTAGAAGAAATTCATAAAAGGCAAACAGAATGAAAAGAAAGCAATAAAATTTCTCAGCCCACAGCTAATATCATACTCGATAGTGAAAAGCTGAAAGCTGTCCTCTAAGACTAAGAACAAAACAAGATTCCTACTCTCACTACTTTTATTAAACATAGTATTGGAAGTCCTAGCCAAAGCAATTAGGCAAATAAACAAACAAACAAAGAAACAAATAAATAAAAGACATCCAAATCGCAAAATAACCACAATTCTTTATTTGTGGATGGCATGATATTACATAGAGAAAACACTAAAGACTCCACCAAAAATCTCTTAGAACTAATAAACCAATTCAATAAAGTTTCAGGATACAAAATTAATATACAAAAATCTTTCATTTCTGTACACCAACAATGAACTATCAAAGAGATATTAAGAAAAAAATTCCATTTATAATAACATCAAAAAGAATAAAATACTTAGGAATAAATTTAACCAAAGAAGTAAAAGACTTATAGACTGAAAACTGTAAGATATTGATGGGGAAAAAAAACCCAGAAGACACAAATAAATGGAAAGATATCCTGTGTTCACAAATCAGAAGAAGTAATATTGTTAAAATGTCTATACTATTTAAAGAAATCTACAGACTGAATGCAATCCCTATTAAAATTCCAATGGCATTTTTCACAGAAATAGAACAAACAATCCTAAAATTTGAATGGAACCATAAAAGACCACAAATATTCAAAGTGATCTTGAGAAAAAAAAAGCTGGAGGCATCACACTTTCCGTTTTCAAACTATATTACAAAGTTATAGTAATCAAAACAGTATGGTATTGGCATAAACATATGCGCATAGCTCAATGGAACAGAATAGATAGTTCAGAAATAAACCCATGAATAGTCAATTAATTTCAACAAAGAAGCTAAGAATATACAACAGGGAAAGGATATTCTCAATAAATGATGTTGGGAAAACTAGATAGCTACAAAATAGATTAATAACTTGAATATAACACTTGAATCTATAAAATTCCTAAAAGAAAATAGGCAATAAGCATTTTGACACTGGTCTTGGCAATGATTTTTTTTTTTAATTTGATACTAAAAGCGGACAATAAAAGCAAAAATCAACAAGTATGACTATATCAAACTAAAGAGTTTCTACACAGCAAAGGAAACCATCAACAAACTGAAAAGGCAGCCTACGGAATAGGAGAATATATTTGCAAACCACATATCAAATAAGGGGTTAATATCCAAAATATACAAGAAACTCCTCTAATTCAATAGCAAAAACCAAATAACCCATTTAAAAAAATAGGCACAGGACCTTGAATGGATAGTTTGCCAAAGAAGACGTACAAATGGCCAACAGATACCTAAAAAGGTACTCAATATCACTAATTGGGAAAATGCGAATCAAAATCTAAATGAGATATAAATACAATTTGTAGGATGTCTATTCCCATAAAGACGAGATAATGCTGGTAAAGATATGAAGAAAAAGAGAACATTTGTGCACTGTTGGTGGTAATGTAAACTGGTATAGCCACTGTGAAAAACAGCATGGAGGTTTCTGAAAAGATTAAAAAATAGAACTACCATATGATCCAGCAATACTGAAGAAGGACCTGATACAAAGATCTCCTGTCTGGAAGAACGGACACAAAGAATATGATATAAAGGAGATATGTCAGGGTAGAATATAGGATTAATTTAAGCATAGTCCCTCCACTTACTCAGAAGACAAAAAGGGCTGCTTGGTCAGCAGCCCCAAGGAAGACAAGAAACAAAGGACTCTGGGCAATACCTGCTCCCAAGGACATTTTCCGCTGTTCCCATGGGCACTTGCATGCTCCTTCGGCAGTTCCCATGGACATTATCTGTCTGCTCCGCTTGAGAAGGTGGCTGGTCGGCCATTCTCAAAAACGCTATGTGCTGCTGTAACTAAGCACCACATTTTGCTCTCAATCGTTTGGGAAGGCAGTTACTCACTCCCCTGATGAGCTAGTTTCACCAAGGAACAAGGTTATGGGATGATACAGCGGCTAATTCCAGGACCGGACACCCAGTTCCTCTTGCGTCTCCTCCCGGTGGCCCGAGAAACAAGCCTTGGCTGAAAAGACAAGATAGATGGCCCTGGCCACCCCGACTCCCTTAGTTTCCATGATTACTGATTTCCCCATATAATCAGTGCTCCCAAGGCACTGGAGAGCCAGGCGTTTGGAGCAATAGCTCACATGTGTCTCCAGGAGCTGTAACCCTCTAATAAATGCTTATCCTATTTAGCCCAACTCCTGTGTCAGTCTTTTAGCTATGAGTGGCACAGGCAGCGCGAGCCCCAGACTCAGTTTCCCTCCAATTTCAATACTACCTCTGAGTATATGTCCAAAGGAAATGAAATCATTATCTTGAAGAGGTATCTGTGTTCCTATGTTCACTTCAGCATTATTCTCAATAGGCAAGGTATGAAAACCTAAATGTCCATTGATGGATGAATAAATACAAAAAATACTATATAAAAGTGATTGCAGATGTGATTAAATTCAGGAGCTGATTTATATATATCATATATATGTAATATATATTATATCTATCATATTATTATTTATAATTATATATAATATTATTCACGCTTTAAAAAGAAGGAAATTCTGCCATTTGTGACAATATGAGTAAACATGTTAGGGCATTATGCTAAGAGAAACAAACCAGAGAAAGACAAATACTATATTGTATTACTTATATGTGGAATCTAAACAAAGAAAAAAAAGTTGAACTCATCAAAATAGAGAGTAGAAAAGTGGTTGCCAGGGTTTGAGGAGTGGAAGAAATAGGAAGAGATTGGTAAAAGGGTAGAAAATTTCAGTTATAAGATGAATAAGGTCCGAGGATCTACTGTATAACATGGTGACTATAATTGATAACACTACTATAATATTGAAATTTGCTAAAATGATAGAAATACACACACATATACTTCATATATATATGATGCAGTATATGAAGCCAGGGACTTTGCTGTTAAACACTATCTGTGGTTTATTGATATAAGAGCATCTGTCAGGATTAGGTGAATTTTTTTCTATCTGGCAGGAAGCTGCTAGATATCCGAAGGCTATAAGGTGTTTGTCGTGTATTACTATGCCTCTCACTTGTTAGCTTGTGAAGTTTTCTGAAATATATGTCTGTACGAAAGCAGGTTTTTTCCTGATCCTATTATCCTCTTCCTAAGAAGCATGTCTAAACTTGTGCCATGTAGCCTGTCTTGTAGCATTTGGCTACAACGCAGCAGTCAGTTACCTCAGCTGGGTCCTTACAACCCAGAAGTCAGTTTCCTCAACTGCAGAAGAGGAAATGCCAGTCTTAAAAGTAGAATCTGCTGATCACTGTGAAATAAAACCTGAAAGACTCTCTCATACCCAGAGGATAGGATGTTCTTATTTCCTCAGAGACCTTCTAGCTCCTGGTAGCTGACTTTCACAAACTAATGAGAAACAGGTAAACCTGGACTGCACGTTTTATATTTGTAATGTGAAATATCTAATAATGGGAATGTCTGAGTCTCTGACCCAGGATACCCCTTTGCAGGAAGAAAATACATGAATAGGAAGATTTTTATTCAAATTATTTGGTAAACCCAGACTCCGAATATTTTAAAGGTAATATTTCCTCCAGGTCAAAGAGCACTATTGAACAGAAATCCCTGGCTTCACCTGACTGGTGGACTTAGGTAGCCACTCCTGAATCAGTCATTGTGGCTGGTAATTGCCATGCACTGGTTTACATAGGTCTAGGTGGTTAAAGATTATCTAAAACACTAGCAAGGGCAAGGTACATGACACCTTGCTAACTGAACAGGTCCATCTGGGCCCAATTCCAGGATATACAGACAGAATCAGTCTTATTTACTATTATGTTTTTTTACAAAATAAAAGAGTGGATGAGTAGGCAACTAACTGCTTATCACATTTCATGAATGCTGCTTTTTATTGGGTAAATAAATAGTCTTCCTTGCAGCATACTATGAATATTGAAGGAAATAATATATCCAAAAGCCTTC
This sequence comes from Pteropus alecto, assembly GCF_000325575.1. Lineage (NCBI taxonomy): Eukaryota > Metazoa > Chordata > Mammalia > Chiroptera > Pteropodidae > Pteropus > Pteropus alecto. The sequence goes on along the minus strand of NW_006433024.1, from coordinate 3,453,810 downwards.
ATCAATAGAGTTGCTTTTAAAAGGATGCTATTTTTGAATGTAGGTACCACTGTGTAAAATTATTTTAATACATGGTACTTCAAATTTTATTAAAATTGAATCATTCCTATAACAATTAATCTTAGTTTTAATGATACAACTTTAAAATTGGAACAATTGGAAGCTAATACAATAAAGAGAACATAATATCTAAATTTGATTTAAAAGAAAAATTTCTTTTTAAGTGCTGAGTTAACAAAAAATTTTAAAAATAGTATCATCCTTGCACGAATTAAAATTTTTATTTTCAGTTGGAAACAGATATTCTGTGGAATTACATAACAATTAAACAGATGACTACATTAGAAACACATTTAGAAAAACTTGTGCATTATGGGTTCTGCTTGTTTTACAAGTGTCCTATTATAACTCTATTAGCTCTGTTATTCTCTTTTCTTGAATTTTTAAAAATCCAAAATAAAAAAAGGCTCCAAAAGAAAAAGCTTACCTTAGAGGATATATTAACCACCATTGTAACTGGAAGTTTATTTTCATTAGTTCAAATAAATGTTTAAAATAGGAATCATATCTAAAAAAAGGTAAATGCGATTAACCTCCAAATCTTACCACAAGTATGCAGTTTTGTTAAAATATATTTTAAATATTTATATTTATATATTATAGATAATATATAAAATCTCAATCAAGTTACACACAAAATTATATATATAAATTATAAAATATATGTAATTTTTGTTAAATAGTTCATTTAAAGTTATACTTTATAAAGTAAATAATTCTTTAACATTACCATTTATTAATGACACATTAGCCTTATTAGCTCTTTTAAAAACTACTAGCTTTACTCCAGTCTTCCAAATTATAAAAATGAAATTATAATACTTATTACTCATCATACATAAGAACAATCTGATGCTATGTTAGGATGCTGATCCATAAAAAATCGACACAGATTACTTTATTTGGAGCAATATATATATCCTGGATATGTAATTGTTAAATGCATGCACATTTCCATTTTTCATAATTAGACTCCCATCTTTAATTTCATAGCAACTAATTACTAATGATTCTGGGAATGAACTTAGTAAGGACAGGCAGTTCTAGGGACAGAAGACTTGATTAACTTGAGAACATAGAAGAGTTTTTGTCTCATGTCTAAGATGTTTGTGATTGATAACGAAGCCTCTGGATATAGCAAGAAAACAAGCTTTGAAAGTCTAGAACACAAGTTTAATTCATTAAACTTGCAATATTTAAATAGCAAATGCACAATGGTTCGTAACCTGGAAGCTCATACTTGCCTTATCAGTTTTAAAAGTATTTTAAAATGGCAGAGATAAAATAAATAAAATAAAGTAAATATAATTGCATTGCATAAATCTCTTTTTTAGGCATGTTAGCTAAATTTTTTAATCACAAAGAATAGGCTTGAATCCCAGCAGTAATTCTTATTAACTATATGAATTTGAACTTCTATTTTATCCACTACTAAAGATAAGATCTATCTCATAGCATTGTCATGAAGATTAAATAACATAATGTATATCGATCTCTCAGAAGGCCCTGGAACATCATAGATGCACAAAAAGAAATAACAATTTGTTTTCATTTATTACATAAATACAAGTACTAGAGAAGAGTTTTGCTATACAGTCAGAAATAAGACAATCTGTATTCCAAGCTCCTACTTTTCTTTTGAACATTAAAAATCAATTCAGTTACACACACAGGTAAATATACACAAATAGATAGGTGACTGATAGATAATCTAGATACACATATCTAGATATAGATATAGGTATATAGGTGGACACTGATATCTGTATCTGTAAAACCTTACTTTTCTACTGTGCTTTAGGGCCATATGAATCTATGGGAGATGTGAAAAATGTTAGGAGAAAGTGCTTTCCATCAAGGAGCTCACACTGATTTGAAAGCTATACTTTTACATAAAAACATGAGCACAAGACAGCACGATAATATAGGTAGAGTTGAGAGAGATCAATTTTAGCCGAACAATTTCAATTTGGTAGATTTTTTTTTTAACAACACAAAGCCAGGCAGTTGAAAGATTTCCACAATTGATCTACTCTTGTGATGAAGACTGTTTTATTTACAGAGGGAATCAATATAAGGGGGCCAATATGTTCTCCTAAATAAGTGCCTCAGGGAATCTTATTCTTTAAGCAGGCTTATTTGTGGACTTTTGACTACATTTGCTGTTTAAAGTAAAATAAAAAGCTTTTTAACATAAAAAAGGAAAGTGCGCAGGAGAAAGATTTGTGCTCCAATGAATCTAGCCTCGATCTCAGTCTTATTAAAATTATAACAAAATATTAACATTAGTCATGTTAATTAATTAATATTAATTCTGCTTAGATAATTTTTCATGTTAGAGTCAAATTCTTAACTCAGAGGTTACAGGGTATCTTAACGCTGGTGCCAACAGGCATATGAATGTTTATGTTGTTCATTGAAGCTGAATGGATATCTGTATCTCTTGCATGAAATTCATCAGATGTATTTTTCATCATTTACTTGACAACTCTGCTACTGAATGATATTTAGATGGTTTCCAATTTTTTGCTAGTACAATAACATTGCAGTGAATATCATTATTTATATGAGGTCACATCTGTAGGTATATTTATAAGATAGGAGTGGATAATAGGTCTTTGCACTGTGATTTTGAAATTGCAATGCATACTGACAAATTCTCCTATATAGTTATTTACTAATTTATACATACTCCAACATTATTGAGAATGCTTATTTCCCTAAATCACTAATGTTCACTAACACTTTATTTATCAAAGTTTTTGATCTTTAGATAATGTGTGCTTGTCTATATAATGCCATAAAATTCTGTTTGATAGTATTTTATTTAGAATTTTTGCATTTATATTCAAAATATTATTTACCTATAATTTTACTTTCTTGTAGTCCTCTCTGGTAGTGAGATGATATAAAAGTTTTATATGTTGCATAAAATGTTTGAGATCATTCTCTCTTTTCATATCATCTTGAATATAACGTAGGGCTTTCTACTCCCTGAACTTACAAAAAAATCTGCCTGTGAAATTCTTGGAACATGGTATTTTATTTGTGTTAAATTTTTGACTATTGTTCCTGTTTCTTAAATGGTACAAATCAAGACTCATTGCTTTCACATATTATCAGAAAACACCTTTATTTTTATGTGTTTTATATGGAGATTCTGTATATGCATTAGTTTCAATAAAGGTCTCCTCTGGAAATAAATGTTGGCAATCGACTGATCAACCTAATCTATTTCCAAATGAATAATCTGATGCCCAGGTTGTGGAAATTATATATAATACATAATAGATATTACATATATTATATATACATATGATATACATTATATAATATATAAATATAATTCACATTATATAACATATTACATATCTGTACATATCATATTTTATATATGTAGATATATATGTAGATATGTGTGTGTGTGTGTGTGTGTGTGTGTGTGTGTGTGTATATCTTCAGTTTTTATATAAAGAAAATGTGGAAAAGTCTTAGCAGGAAAGAAAATCTGACATAAGTGATGCTTACTTTTAACCCCTGATCACATTGTGGTAGATGTTCTCATCCCTTAATTTGCATTTCTATCACTTTACTAGTTTGAAGGAGTTATAAGTCACCATGGGAATGGCATCTATATCAGATATATTTCATGAGATGTCAAAGATGACAATATGTCAAAAGTAAGCATAATGTTATTAACATGGTAAATATTTATGATCTTATCCCAACTATCTTGCTTACTAGCTCTATCACATTTTATAATCCTCCAGGGGAAGAAAATGTCTGTCCTAGCTAATGAATTCCCAAACCCCAATCCTGTCTAATCTTTAGATTTGTTTCCTTAGGTCTGTTATTAAATATGAAATACAGCTTCTTCTCCAGATGATGGACAGAGCAATGATTGATGTTGTCCTTCACATAAACCCATTCTCACCTCCACAAACAAAGATGACCTTGTACTCAACACTGGCAGAGTAATATCATATTAGGTTAAACAACACCATTACCATGGAGTTCATAAATATTTTATGTGAATACAAGGATCCCTGTTTTAAAAGGCAGGCATCAGATGATCCCTCAGCTTCTTCAGGGTGCCCATACTGATTGTTCTCACCTTCCAGTTGTCCCTTTTTTCAAGTTCCACAAATTAAAAAAAAATTAATCTTATAAAAGATTTCACACTCTTGATTTTAATTATAAATAGCTTAATGTCAGAAAGAATGAAAGTGTTTCTATGATCATGATTTTTTTCTCCATTTAAGATATAAAGAAGTGAGAAACAGCGTTTAGTAGGTGCGATTTAGTGAAACAATATACACTCTTTGACCTTAGCCAGGAATTCATCTTAGTCTACAATAGTTACATTGTCATCATTGAGCTTTTCCTCAAATATAAGAAAGCATTAGCTTCATTTACATTCAACATCAGCTAGAAAATTTATCCCCTTTTCAACAGTCTTATCATGAATATTACCTTTCTACAGCAAGATTAGCCTAAAGAACAAGGATGGATTAGCTATAAATAGACTCTATAAATACCTCCACTTTTCAGATTCATTCCAGAGTATGAGACACATGTGAAAAAATGATGTCAGAAAATAGGAAGCACATGGTTGAAATAACTAACAGAAATTATCTTAGAGAAGACAAACTTTAAGAATATGAAAGAATAAGCTGTAAACTTGTGAAGATGGCTTAAACTCATTCAATTTGGCCTTGGGTTAGATAGAAGTTAGAAGGTTAGTGGAAATTTTTTCAGGAAAATAGTTTATTTTAATACAAAATAAAGATATCTTTGAGGTCAGACTTTTCTGAAAATGTAAAATTCAGGTTCAGAACATTAACAGTTATAATGGGATTTCAAGTACTGAGTTAATAGTTGTTCAATCTTGAGCATCTGGAATTCTATAGCATGAAAAAAGGCACGGGGCACTAACAGGATAATTAATAGAGAAGTTCAAAAAGGAAATAATAAAAGATTAGAGTGAAATTTAAATAAAGTGTGTTTTAGAGCATCTTCACTGAATAATAAAGGAGTTCAGTATTATTATGTAAACAATAGCAGTTGGGAGAAAATGTAGGAGTGCTCACTGAAGACTTAGAACTTACTCAAATGAACAGTACCTTAAAACAACAAACTTGCAGATAAAACAGATTAAAATAAATGCCAACTCTTCCGTATTAAAGAATACTTTCCACATTTGTATTATATTAGGAAGATGCTGATACCTTCACATTATATAGATTTGGTTTAGAATAACACTCAGAGAAATTTAAAAGAATGGTGATAAAATCAAAAATTACAGGCATAAGAAGAAAGTATGAAATGACAATGATTAACAAAAAAACTAAAATGTAAAAAATCACCACCAAATGCTCTAAAAGAAACAGCAGCAGGAACTCAATAGAATCTCATTTGTTCATATCATACATTCTATTACTATTGCCTCAAAGCACCAAGAGGTAGATGTTTTTGATTTCTCAAGAAAACTATAATTCTCCTTAGGGGGTCTCAGGAAATATCTAGTGTGTATAGAGTAGTAGCCATACACATTGTGTATGACAGAAAGTGATGGAACAGTTTAATAGAACTAGGTGTTTTTTTTACCACTTAATGTGTTAAAATTCATTGCTGAGAAAAGTAGAAGAATTGAGGTATAATTTGCTGTGTTTTTCAAAGCTAGCTTTGGCTGGACTGTGTGTTTTCCTTTCTTCCTGGAGGTAACAGGGTTGTTTTCCTTTCTACCAGAACTAGTTGCATTGCTGATGAGAATATATCTAGTCCATTCTAAAAGAACTCATTGTTGCCAAAACAAAGGAATACGTTTTCTTACACTAATATACATAAAAAACAAAGTATAAGAGAGAAAAATAATGTATAGGACAGATCACTTCAATATTGAGAAGTGATTGTGGAACCCTCATTAAAGAGGAGATATCTGAACTAAACCTTGATGAACCCTTGACATCCTTGGGGAGATAAAGGACAGGATCTATTCCAGGTAGAGAAAAAAGAATGCATTAAGTCACACAAACAAGAAAACCCACTAGATGAGGAACATTAAGTAAATTAAGTTGCTAGAATTGAGGCATATTGCTTTTAAAATTATCATAGTCAGTGATATATTCAAATATTTCTATTTACGATGTTTTTGGTGGTATCAAGTGTAAACATCTACAGTGAAAAGTATCTTTATTATCTCTGAAGAAACATGATAAATTTTATCATCACCATATTTTATTATCAACTAGTATTGTTTAATTCAAGCTATATTTAAATTAAAAAGTCTAAAGTTGGTTTTATTATTTTTAAAAATCCTAGAGTTTAAAATATTGCTTGCACACATTTAATCATGCCACTATACAAAAGTTTTTTTTAAAGAGTCCTCAATATAATATCTATAAAAGGTTTCTAAATGAATCCAATGAGTTGAAAAATATGTACAGCAATTATTCCATTTTGACTTCATTTTCTCTATAAATATTTATGAATAAAGAAATATTAATGTTTATGAATAAAATATTGAGCATGAATAAAGTGAGTCAATAATTGAATAATTTTTATTTCTTTTTTACAAAGAATTATTTATTTGACTCCCCAAGAAGCAATCTACTGACCAATATTTCTCATAAAACAAGTCAAAATTGAAATCTATACAGATTATTTTTTTTAAAAAAAAACCTACTTAAGAACCCATTACAACCAGAAAAGAGGGAGGATGGGGGAGGGGGAAAATAAGAAAATAGGAAAATAAAATGTTAAAAAAAAAGTAAACAAAAACAAACAAAAAAAAACCCCAATTACAAGGATAACAGAAAATACCCAATCAAAGCAGCAACAAGAAGAATCCAAAAAAAGAAGAGAGTTTAAGGGGCCTCTGAGACCACATGAAGCATACCAACATTTGCATCACAGGAGTACCAGAAAGAGAAAAAGAGAGCAAGGAATTGAAAACCTGTTTAAAGAAATACTGACTGAAAACTTCTCTAATCTGGTGAAGGAAATAGACATAGAAGCCAGGAAGGGTAGAGTCCCAAACAAGATGAACCCAAAGAGGCCCACACCAAGACACATCTTAATTACAATGCCAAAGGTTAAAGACAAAGAGAGAAGTTTAAAAGCAGCAAGAGAAAAGCAATTAGTTACTACAAGGGAGTTCTCACAAGACTGTCAATAGATTTCTCAATAGAAACTCTCCAGGCCAGAAGAGATTGGTAGAAAATAGTTAAAGTGATGAAAAGCAAGGACCTATAACCAAGATTACTCTACCCAGAAAAGCTTTCATTTAGAATCAAAGGACAGATAAAGAGCTTCTCAGACAAGAAAAAGCTAAAGGAGTTCACTAAAACCAAACTGGTATTAAAAAAAATGTTATAGGAACTTCTTTAAGGAGAAGAAAAAAAGATAAAAAATATAAACAATAAAATAACAATAACCACATATCTATCAACAATTAGTTTAAATGTAAATGGATTAAATGCTCCAATCACAAGATAGGGTGGCTGAATGGATAAGAAAACAATACCCTTACATATGCTGCCTGAAAGAGTCTCACTTTAGATCGAAAGACACACACAGACTGAAAGTAAAGGAATGGAAAAAGATATTTCATGAAAATGGAAATGAAAAAAAATTCCGGGGTAGCAATACTTGTACCAGAAAAATAGAATTTAAAACAAAGGTTATAACAAGAGACAAAGAACTTCGTAATCCCACTTCTGGGTATTTATCCAAAGAAATTCAAAAAAACTAATTCAAAAAGATATATGCATCATTATGTTCATTGAAACATTATTTACAATAGCCAAGAAACAGAACTAACCTGCATGTCCATCAATGGATGAATAGATAAAGAAGAAGTAGTACATACAATGAAATATTACTCAGCCATAAAAAAGAACAAAATCTTGCCATCTGCAACAACATGGATGAACATAGAGGGTACTCTGCTGAGTGGAATAAGTCTGCCAGAGAAAGACAAATGCCATAATGATTTCACTTACATGTAAACAAATAAGACAGAAACAAACTCATAGATACAGTGAACATTTTAATGGTTGCCAGATGGGAGTGGGGTTGGGAGGTAGGTGAAAAAGAGGGAAAGATTAAGAAGCACATATTCATAGTTACAAACAGTTATGGGGATGTAAAGTATAGAATAAGAAATATAGTCAGTAATATTGTAATAGCTATATGGTGTCAGGGGGGTACTAGATTTATCAGAGTGATCACTTTGTAAGTTATGTAAATTTCTAATCGCTATCTTGCATACCTGAAAGTAATATAATATTATATGCCAACTGTAATTTAAAAATTAAAATACTAAAAAAGCACCAATTACAGTGAATTAAACCAAATTATGTCTTTTGTTAAAAAGAATACATTCCCTTGAACTGAGACTCTTGAATTACTTTGAAAAATTATTAAACTTCAAAAAACCTTTGTAAAGCTGACAGTGAGCTTTGGATATAATTAATGAAGAAAATAATCACACATTACATTGAGCTTACATGCTGCCAATCTTTTATAATTACACTGCATTAAATGTAATGAGCAAATATAAATAGCAAAAATAAATCACTAGAGATATAAATAGCAAAAATAAGTCACCAGAGTAAAGAATTAACTGGCTTCTTCCAAGAATAAAAGCAACTCAGTGAAAGAAGTTTGAGTATTTTTTCTTTAGATTAGTTCATAGCCTAATGCAGCAAATGTAGATGCTTGATAGAGAAATCAGACTGCAGCACATTTTAAAACTGGGCAATGTCAATCAAGTAAATGTAAATAACTTGCTAATCAAACCGGAGTCAACATTACTGTAAGCAATGGAGATGCAGAGGTGAAAGAAAGATTCATTGGTGAGAGTTCTAAGGGATATCGTTTTCTTACTGCATCTATAGCACCAGCATATATGGGATTATTTAATAAACTTTTATTGAGTATCTAGTTTGAGCTAGGAACTATGCTGGGCACTGGAAATTAAATTTTAAAATAAGTTGAAGATAACCCTTATTCTCCAGGAGCTCAAACTTTATGGGTACAGGATTTATTACCTTAAGTATCTGGGGGGCTAGCCTAGAATGTGTAACACCGTATGAAATGTAATAATAGCCAGGACTTCTACCTTCACATGGTTCTTTGTGAAGTGCCAGCCATAAAGTGGGTCCTTATATTGGCTACATTCATAATAACTGAAAAAAAATAAATAAATAAATAACCATTCTGTAATGGTTCTACCCACAAAAGGGTTTCTACAAGTATGTTTTCTTTTAGAGTTGTAAAACCAATGAATTCTTTTTGGGAATTTGACGCCCCCGCCTCCCCTCTCACCCACACACACAACTCCTTTCTCTTAGTGTATTGAAACTGTATGTTATTCCAGGCTCACCGACTAGAATGAAATCTCTAAGAAAAGTTTTTAATCTTCAATTTCTAACATAGTACGTGCCATACTATTATTGTCTAATAATTGCTTCATGAATACAAGAGTAAATGCATGAGTGAATTAATTACTTCATCTAGCATATCAAATAGTAAGATTTAATTTGCCTCTTCAAATATCTTCATTATATTCTTATATTCTGAAGTAATTACAAGATTAGTGATACTTGGACCTAGATATTTCCTTTTCTCTTACATCTTTACCATTCAAATGATACTCTGATAGTTATGCTATATTTTTTTAAAAAGTGGGAAAATTTTATCAAAATTCTCATTATGGATTACCAACAATCCACAAAATTACCAACAAAATCCCTAGAGAACTCATTCCTCTTTCTCTCTCTCTAATCTCTTCCTCTGTTGCTATCTCTGTCTCTGTATCTCTGTCTCTCTCCATCATAGCTTAGAGCTACTTGTCATTAGGAAAGTTTAAAGAAAAAGCATTATATTATCCCCAAAGTCAGCACTGTTCACTTTTCATTTTTTTTGCTGAGAGCATTCTTATTTATCATATAAAGCAGCTAACTTACTCCACCATGAAGTAATACTTTTTCACAAAAATAATGACATATGATGTCGTTCAACTAAAATGGCCTCCCCAAATACCCTGCATTTTACCCAGGACAGGGGCCTCTGAGTTTAGTTAACTATAGAAAAAAAAATGTCAAAATTTACAATAATTTTTTAAAAGATTAAAAAAATATTATGAATATTCTGACATGTATAAGAAATGGACATGTAGATAATTTAAAATGTTCTACATTGTTCTGCTGACATTTTGCAGAAATGGAGGTATTAAACTTTGCCATTTCTTTGAAATTGTGACTTTTTTTAAATCTAAGATGCACAAGAATTTCTCAGTTAACATTATTTTTCTCCATGCCACTTCTTCACATGTAATATGCATACCTGCAACAATGAATTTCCAAATTATGTGCTTAATACTGAAAGTAGTTCCCTTTGTTGCACAGTATCTCATCCCAAATGACAATTAGAACACGAGTTAAGTTAAGGTTTTGGAGAAGCCAGTGAAATTTGGCAATACTAATTCTTTTACTAGGGTATCTCATAAAGATCCTTATTTTTATGTCCTTTAGTCTTTAAACACATAAAAACTGAACAATAACAGCAAAGATCGGCTAATTAGTACATCTATTTGCTCTTTTGCACATGAAATTCATCCAATATGCTGACACAAATGTTTCTTTACACTGAAGAAACAAGAGACTGGGGTGAGGGTTTGGGTGCTGTCTGCGTAATTCAGTAACAGCAAGTTAGATGAGAGTCCAGGAATACTAACTATTGAAGCTGTGTAGCTTTTCCCTTTTGGTGCAGTTTTAATTTTGAACCACTTTTTCAACTTTAAAAATAGCCCTTATTTTTCATGCGAATAAATTTGTAACATCTGCTTCGTGTTTTCATTTTAAAAATGGCATTACCCTCCCATACACTGCACTGTGGTATAGTGGTAAGATGCCTTTTGTCTAGGGTGGTCAGTAATCACTTCAAGTGGGCTCAGAGGCTTATCTACTAATAAACCATTTTTTTGAAAAATAAAACTAAACAATACCAAAACAGAAAGCTTAAGTTGGATCAGGGTATCATTGAATGTCTAAAAGATTATAGTGTTTCCTCCAGCTGTCATTAGTCTCTTCATTCTCCAGCCTCTAGTCAAAAAGGATTATGCTATAAATCCACTGGAGGTCCACATTGCAGGAGTGTTGGAAGGAATATGCTCTTAACTTAGTAGTTCAAGGAACTACCATGCAGGGGCCACAGAACCAAAGGGTAGAGATTGTGATGTCTTTGGGCAACCAGAGATCTCTCTGGGTACCCAAACATACAGGGATCCTGGCTCCTGGATCTAAAGCGAGTTGGATTAGGCAGAAGAGTGAGGAAGGAGAGGAAACCAGAGCCAAGGCAAAGAACAAGGTGTAGTAATTTGTAAAAGGCACAGAAACTAAGGATAAATAAGCTAAATGTAGATGAACATAGTTACAGTGATAGGAAAAAAGGTTTAAGCAAGGGAGTTAGCTTATCATAGTGTCATGGGTTCAACTGCATCCTTCAAACATACATGTTGACATTCTAATCCCCAATACCTGTGACTGTGACCTTATTTGGAAATAGAATGTTTACAGATATAATCAAGTTAAGACAAGGTCATTAGGGTGGGCCTTAATTCCATGTGACTGGTGTCCTCATAAAAAGTGAAAAACACCACATGAAGACAGAGACATATCAGAACACCATATGATGTCAGAGGCAGAGATTAGAGTGACGCAGTTTACAGTTGAGAAACACCAAAAATTGATGGCCACTACTAGAAGCTAGGAAAAGGCAAGGAAGGAGTCTCCTCTACAGGTTTCAGAAAGAGCCTGGCCCTGTGGATACCTTGATTTTGGGTCCTTAGCATCCCAGACTATGAAAACAAATAAATGTCTGTTGTTTTAAGCCACCCAGTTTGTGCTACTTTCTACAGTGGTCCTAAGAACCTAACACAAGTAGCAATAACAACAAAGAAACAAGTGGAAAAGACAATGGCATTTCTCCCAGACTGCCTATGTGAACTAAGTCAGGGTTCTGAACTACCCTGAGCTCTTGTCAGAAGGGTGTTATTGGGATATAAATGGAATATTTACTTGTACTTTTTAGTTAACCTAGGCTGTACTGTAATCAATTGAAAATATAAAGAAGGCATAGTTGCTTTAAGTTTTCATGTGAATTAATTAAATTGTGTTCCATCATTCATTAACATATGTTTTTGAAGGCCTATAACCATGCTGGACTTTGGAGTTTTAAAGATTAAGCTCAGAGGAACCATATGCATGACCATATTATATCTTATTAACTATGTGAAAAGATACATACTAGGTAGATGATGGCAGAAGATACACACTGGGAAAGGGTGTTTACTTTGGAATCATACAGATATTGGCTTCAATCTTCACTCTGCAAATTACTAGTTCTAGATTATGGCCCAAATTGTTATTTATTTATTTATTTTTTAACCCTCCAGGTCCTTACTTATAGAAGTGTGATAATAATATGAATCTTACAGAATTTGGGATGGAATTAAATGAAGATATGTATATATATCTTCTAGGATGCCATAAAGCAAATGTTCAATAAACAGAAGTTCTTATTATTGATAGTCATAATACAAAATATAATACAAAAAGGTAGAGAAAGGAGTAATTATATCTGCTAGAAGGTATCTGGAAAGGTTTCAAGGAAAAAGTAGGTTCCAAACTCTTAGTAAAAGAGCTACATAGGAATTCCTTAGGAAAGCAAGAAGTCCAGGAAGACCAGGAAGAAGAAACTTGAAGCACAAAGATATGGAGACAGTTTCATATCCCGATGCCCATCTCCACCTGTTTGGCTGACACAGGGTACATAATAAGCATTCACCTAATATTCCGTGTGTTCTCCCAACTTGCCTTGAAATTAAATTAGGTAGATGATATTGCGTGCTGATCAGTGAAACAGGCAGAGGCAATGTAAGCTACTCTCAGTTCTGCCTTTTGAAAATATCCTGTGTGAAATTCCGGCTCTCTTTTTGTCAGGTTGATCTAGCAGTCTACATGCTGAGGTGGCTGAATCACAAATTTGGTGAAGCCTGTATCCTTGTGTCTCAGAATGGAAGAGAACTTTCACTGGAGTGTACTAGTCCCTGTACAAGCAATAAAAACATTTTTGTGTGTGTGTATGCAAGCAACTAAGATCTCAGAGTATGTTGTAGCAGCTTGCATTACTTATCCTGACTAATGAAAACAGCCTCTCTATAACCCCTCAATACTGAACATGTAACATTCCCTTCAACAGCTGCAGAACTGAACAAAAATGTATCTAAATTAAGAGTGATTAATTCATCTAGTAAACCATGAGATAAGATGGATCTAAATGGGTGCCCATGTAAATACCTGTACTCTATCTTTTTACTAGTGGAAAATAATTTAGTCCTTCAATGTTTAATGTCACAGAGTTTTTTTTGTCTAGTAATTAATTAACTCCTAAGTATTAATTGCAAGGTTTTCAATAACGCAGATGGTTCGTGAATAGAAAAGAGGCACAAAATACAATATATTCAAAATAATGATATTGTTATGGCTTTTGAGGGCACCAAAGCTATTAAAATATAATTTTAAAACAGTGGGAACAGAATGAGAATGTGATTTTACAAACATAATCTGAAATAGTCCAAATACTTTGCAAAATGCACAATTACTTTAAATATAATTTAGAAGATGTGTTACAGCTAAAGTATAGTAAAATTAGATTTATGAAGTATTCCTAATGTACAAACAAAAAAATAAAAGTGTATAATTACCTCATTCATTAAAATTCTTATAAACTTATGCTAACCAAGGGAATGTGATATACTATGAATAACTTATTAGATAAAACCAAATAAAAATAAAAGTTTACATTAATAACCCTTCGCAAGGAGATTAAGTGACTGTATCTAATAGGATCCAAACAGGAAAACAGAAACTATCATTCAAATAGAGGTAATTTAATACTGGCTGGTACTTGTAATCCATGGTGATGATGAATCTGAGAAAAAAGCAACATAACTTTTCATAAATTGTTGAGGTGAGTGGGATCTAATTTTGCTGACTACTGACACTATGTAGGTGTATATCTTTTTAAAAATTTTCACCAATTCGGTGAATTATATATTATTTTAACATCTTTAAGATGAAAAACTATGAATCAAATAATTAAGTGATATGCCCAAGTCACCAGCTAACAAGTGACAAAGATGGAATTTGAACTGTCTGTCTCCATATAAAGAACCCCACCTATCACACTCTGTGGTAATAGATAAGCAAGGAGTAGATCAAATTTGGACACCCTCCCTAACTGCATTTCCACAATAATATGAACAATTACTTTCATAAAATATTTAATAGCACTATCCCAGGTTGTAATATTGTATCCTTATGAACACAAAGTGTGTAAATGAAATGAAGTTTAGCTATGCGTGATGGAGCATGTTCTACAAACTGAGGCAGCTACTTGCTTAAATAACAAGGGAAACCCCATGTCTTCTTTTCACAGACAATTCTGTACTGTCAGTCTCAGAAATAACAAAACATTGTGCTTCTTAACTGACTTTTTCAAGTTTTGTATTCTGCTTGTCTCTTCTCTCAACTCAAAGTTGCAAATACCTTCTATAAGAATATCTGGAGATGGATTCCATTAATTGACTGGTTAAATTTTTTTGTTAAGGGATTTTTAAGAAAGATTATTTGCTCAGCATTCTGACAACAAGAGATCTTTGTCAAAGAGATCAATGTACTGGAAATCAGAGCTTATTTATAAGACACTGAATTAATACAGGTTTCAAAAACCTGCTAAATCCACAGAAATTCTAAGGGCTTCTCTGAGTAACTATCAATTTCCAAGGAGTAATGATGGATTTCAGTGAAATTTGAGAGAAGTGGACTATTAGTCAAAATCTCTTTCCAGAAAAATTCTCCTATGACAGAATGTGTAGCTCTTTCATTTGAGCTACTTGGTGAGATTTTTCTTTTCCAAAATCAAGAAAAATGCCAGCTTTATAGTATATCATGGAGTCACATCTCTGACTCCATGCTTCTTTTTCTTTCTTCAGTTGTACTTCTATTACTTGACTGGAGCTCCCAGACATCAGGTTCCATCTGTATATAAGTTACTGAAGTGTAATGGAGCCATTGATTTGGAAGCAACCAGCTCCGTCATTAAGGGGATTAAAAATGAGTTAACCATAGGTAAATTTAGTTGTATAAAATAACTGGCTACTTAAGGATATGCTTCCTTACATATCTACTCATGGGTGTTTTTTCAACTACACCACAATTCTGCTTTAAGCCGTTTGGTCAAACAACTTCTAATTAAATGGGATTAGAAAAATTAAATTTTGTTGTTGCCAGCTTAGTTCCTCTATTTTGGCTATTATACTTTAAGTTTCTCTTGAATCTTACTGTAACATCTCTCCTGTTTGGGTTTTCTTCTCCCATTTTTATTGTCCTTTCTTTTACTCTTCCTTAATCTCTTTGATTCTTTTATAACTAGTTTTATAAACTGTTTTCAAAGAGTTTTTGTGAAAACAATGCAAACATATCCTGTACTAATTTACAGTACATATTTCTATTTCTCCACTGAAGATGCTCTTTAGTATAGGTAGACATATTCGAAACTGCTGTGTGTTTTTTTTGTGTGTGTGTGTGTGTGTGGAGGGAGATGGGGTTATTGGCAAAAATGTTTTTCCTTTTAATATATTTATTATTACATGTCTCACAAAAATAAGTTTAAAATTCAAGCACAAACATATTTGTAAAAGTTGTACAATGACATACTAGAGTTGCAACTCGTGTCTTTTCAAAATAAGTAACCTTTATTTTACAAGCAAGTCTGAGACCTATGATTCAAAAATGGTGTGGCTATGTTTTATTCATTTTTCAAATGGCTGTTTTGATAAATTATAGATGCCAGTTTTCTCAAATACACTAAGAAATTTTCTTACAAGCATCTTTCAGCTAAGACATACACACACATTCCCCAAACAGCTGCCAGTGAACTTACTCAGAAATCCAGTAGAATGATGCCTTTACCTCATGCCTTGCAGTCAACTTCGCTTGGGGAAAAGCATAGGTCAAGATTTCGGTTTTGGATCCCAAAGGCATAGAAAATTACATATTGGATCATTTGTAAGTCTGACTTTTTAATAAAATGTGTTTTCAATGCTTAAATTAGTTCTCATCATTCTCAAAGTAATCTCCGCATAAGTGGTACTCCTGGGGCACACACATAAACAAGGATTTTAACTTGATTTTTTAAGGCCCCCATCCAATGAAAGTGAGAAAAATGCTCCTTCTTGAATTTTTCATCACTCTTTATTTTCATGAACTATTAATGCAATATTGTAGAAATTGGTTTAATTAACAAGCAAAGGCAGTGACAACTATTAGTTCTGCTGCTTGCTTACAATGACTGAAAAGTTTCATAGCAATTAGATTTTTTCCCTAAGTATGAGAAATGCTCATGAATGTAAGGCCAATACATTTAGGGAAACTGCCCACCAGGACTTGCATTGAAATGAAAGGTTTATGAGCCCAGGCTGAAATAAATGAAGTAGTTATCACAGACAATTTAACTACTATAGGCTCTGGGAGAATTTGATTATGGTTGAGATAGTAAGTGAAAGTCTAAGTTAGATAAAAAGGTCTGAGTATAAAGTCTGGAGGATAAATAACACAATAAATGGTCACAAGCCAAAAAGCTAACGAATTGATTGGGGTGGAACAGAAGCTGGATCATTGGGGAGGTAGAGAAGGGTAAAAGGGATCAAATATATGGTGACAGAAGGAGATTTAACTTTGGGTGGTGAACACACAATACAATATACATATGATGTATTATTGAATTGTACACTTGAAACCTATACAATTTTATTAACCAATGCCATCCCAGTAAATTTAATTTAAAAAGAAGCTGGATCATGACATGAAGTTGTAGGGCATATATATGTGGTTTTGTGCTATGACTGAGTCTGTGTGCCTAAAGAGTTCAGAAACAAGGCAGATGATCACTTATCAATGCTAAGGAGCTCAAGGACTCTTCCCATCGACAAGTTCATGTGGGTTCTAGCACAGCTCTTCTAAGTGTCCTCTCTCCTAGCTGCTGCCAAATGTTTAGTCATTAATATGAAATTGATGATGCTAGAAATGCTCCCTGAAAACCAAAGAGATAAGAATAATATCCCATTAAGAGAATGTTCTACTGTTGCTATCACTAATTAGTTCTGGACACCCCATTTATCCAAGTGAAACTCCTACATCATTATCCTACTGCAGGATGTGTTTCGTAACCTCTCTTGAGACTCATGATTTGAAAAAATGGAAATGCTACTATCTACTATAAAGAGAAAGCTCATTGTAGAAACTGATATATGAAAGGTTCTAAAAACATAAATGATGTATTCCTCTTTCCTTTGGTAATCCATATGGAACTGAAAATTAGAGAGATGGTGAAAATAAAGTAGGAAATACGAGAAATTCCAAATGAGAAGAATGCATGCTTAAAAAGAAACAATAAAGGAATATGACATTATGACAGAGGAAAGAGAAAGCTCATTGTAGAAACTGATATATGAAAGGTTCTAAAAACATAAATGATGTATTCCTCTTTCCTTTGGTAATCCATATGGAACTGAAAATTAGAGAGATGGTGAAAATAAAGTAGGAAATACGAGAAATTCCAAATGAGAAGAATGCATGCTTAAAAAGAAACAATAAAGGAATATGACATTATGACAGAGGAAATGGAAACTAAAAGCAAATACATAAAAAAAAAAGGTAAATAAGTAAATTCAAAAAAAGAAGCAGACACAGCAAAGTAAAAGAAATGGAAAATTAAAGGTTATTTCTTGTATATGGAGCCTTTGCAGGAATGGTTTGATTGTCTATATATCTTATCTAGTTAGATAAAATTTATCTAAAAAATACATTTTTTTAATAACGCAGAATTAGGTATCTGAAAAAAATCTATGGAATCAGAGAGAGCAAGGAGAAAGAAAATAGGATAAAATATAGACAAATAATTTTTTAGAGACTAACTCCATGATGACAGTAAATTCTAAAATGCAGAAGCTTTGCAGCTGCAGGGAACTCCAAGGTGACTCAGAAGATGCACTGTAGGTTTGTTTAAGTTATAGAGTATTTGCAACGATTCTCAAATAGTTACCAGTATCCAGAGGGAAGATATACCATAGTTTCAGATGTTCAGTTCTATGGCCTTGTGCCAAGGATACTACTCTACTTTATTCCATTCTTAATTGAAAACCAACAACCCAGCACTGTATCAAAACCTTCTCAGCACTTACTGTTTCCACTTTTCTCCAATAGTGCATGAATAATGAACTTGAAATAAGTACTGCTTACCTCACCGAAGCTCAGCAATTAGAAAACCACCAAGGTAGAAACGGCAAATGGTTAGTCTTCCTGAAACAAAACCAGGAAGTACAGAGATGGGTACTATTTACATGTGATAAGGAAGAAATG
This sequence comes from Pteropus alecto, assembly GCF_000325575.1. Taxonomy (NCBI): domain Eukaryota; kingdom Metazoa; phylum Chordata; class Mammalia; order Chiroptera; family Pteropodidae; genus Pteropus; species Pteropus alecto. The sequence continues at coordinate 3,435,262 of NW_006433024.1, read as the reverse complement.
CTAAGCACTATGAGGTAGCAGTGATGAATACGGGAACTGAAGGAGGGATATGAAGTAAAATAATCAGTCCTTTGGTCCTCACATTTTCAAGGTTTATAACCTCATAATTTTAAGATTCATGCTCTAAATATTATGTCTTCCATGGGTGCTACGTAAAATTTAGCCATTCTAAGTGGCACTTGACTTCCTTTTAAGTAGTCTTTGTTTCTTTAAACCCTAAAAATAATGCAAAAAAGAAGTACTGTTTAACTTTACATAACCTTGTTTTTTTTTTAATTGTGGTAAAATATTATAGAACATAAAATTTATCATCTTAACCATTTTTAAGTGTACAGTTCAGTGACATTAACTGCATGTACACTGTTGTGCAACCATCTCCACCATCCATCTCCAGAACTCTTTTCATCTTCCTCAACTGAAACTCTGTACTCATTAAACCCATTTCCCCATCCACCCCTAGGCTTCTGATAATCACTATTTTGCTTTCTGGTTTTATGAATTTGACTGCTCTAGTTACCTCATATTAGTAGAATCATACAGTATTTGTCTTTTTCTGATTGGCTTAGTGAACTTAACATAATGTCCTCAAAGTTCCTTCACATTGTAGTATGTGTCAGATTCCCCTTCCATTTTAAGAGTAAATAATCTTCCATTATATGTATATATTACTTTTTTTATCCATCTATTCATTGATGGTCTCTTCAATGGCTTCTACCTCTTGGCTATTGTGAATAATGCTGCAATGAACATGGGTGTACAAATATCTCTTTGAGGCCCTGATTTTGTTTAACATTTACTTTCTCAGTCTCTCTTCAGCCTGGGCAATAATGTACCCTCTATCATCCCGGATTTTCTAGATATGGGAAAGCAGCACAGAGTATCAGAATCTCGGTAGATGAAATTTCAAAACAGAAAATCAGTAGATAGGCTTATTATTAAAATATAAGAGAATAGAGTTCCATGTACATTCTTGAATGAATTTATCAGAATTATACATAGTCACTGCTAGGTCTTTTCCTGGGAACTACTGATGCGTTAAATATAAGATCCATTACAGGTGTGCAAAAAGTGCTGTGGGAATATTTGATGGAAATTATTTTCACTACTAACATTGGAATGTTTCTAAAGAAGGCTTAGTAAAAGTCTTCCAGGCATTTAAGCAGAATACAAGAAAAAGTATCCTTGACAAAGGCAACAATATGAATAAGGGAGGATTAAGTCCTTTGGAGAATTAAGAATAAAGAATAGACTATTATGCCTAGAAAACATGCTACAAAGCAAATGCCGTGTGAGAGGATACTAGTCTGACACGTATAAGTGGTCTTGAATGCCATGTAGACTTGTTCTAGCTCAGCTGCTAAAAAGTTAGACCCAATATTTACTATTTTGTTACAAAAGGAATCTATTTTTACTCACATACAGTTCTAACAGGTGTTATTCAGATGAGCGAGGTCATTTTTCATGTGGTTATTCAGGGATGTGTGAGTCCACAAAAACTCAGAGCCTTCTCACTTCCACTCAATTCTATCAGTCAGAACTAAAGCCTATGGCCCCGTCTAATTTAAGTAGTCTAGCTATGCACCAAAGTACAAGGGAGAATGGATTATATTAAAGTACAAATATGTAACTCAATAAGTAAAATGGAGCTCTCGAAGTTTGTTTGTTGACAGGGGTGACAGGAGCGAAGCAGTCAGAGAGGACATCTATGTACTGCACAATGAACCAAAGATCTGTTGATCTCAGTGTGGAAAATGACGGACCAAACGTCATGGGGGTCTCCCTCTTGTCCTTGAACAAATAGCACATGGTGACTACCATATAACCAGCATCAAATAATTAGATATTTTACTAAAACATCCATTTTCTTTATTCCTGGGAAGCTAATTTTGAGCCCTTTTTTCAACACAGGCACAACTGATCTGGCTTTATTTTAGATTCTAAGTTTCATGTTGAAATGGAAAACAAAGGAATTCGACCTCTTCTGTGACATGCCCAAGGATAAAAAAAAACAGAAAGGAATTTGATCCTACTGAGTAGTTGATTGGATTTTCTTTTTTTTTTAAACCTGTATGACATTTTGACAACTGCTTTTTCTGTGACTTCTAAAAAAATAGGTTATTTACTATGTTTTTTGAAGTATCATTTACCCATCTATAAGCATTTGGACACACTTCCACTTAGGCTATTAAAAAGCCTTTGGTATCCTTCAAGAACATTCAAAAATTGAATGTATTTGTCTAGAAAAATGTAAATTGTAATGGATCAAAGAACAATAAAACCTCAGTGTAGGATACACTTTAGTTCTCCCTTCAGTGAAGATGCGTACCTTTGGCACCACTGTTGACAAACAGATATGTCAGAAAGCTTAATGCGAGAGAATCAAGTGATCCTTGAAGAACTGTAAATGTCATAGTGGTTAGGTTACAATACTATTCAAGCTATAAGGTATAATTCTAAAATAGCAATAGCAGTGAAAGAGAAAGAGGTAGATTTTAAAAACTACATTCCCTCTTCTATTCATTGCTAGAGCGATCATCAAACCTAGGTGATTCGAATAGTCACACATCTGTTTAATTGCTTCCTTTGTTTTAAATAACTGAAAATATATCTATTATACATGCACATATATGTATATATTGATGTTCAGACCTTGGTGCACTCTATTTATGGAGGGCATGTATAGGAAGCGTAAAGAATTACATTGTTCCTATGACTGGCATTTAAAATTGTAAAATTGATTATTTCTTAAGTATACAATATACAAGGGGCATCATGATTTTTGGTAAATTCCAGATTTTGAGTTAATGGTGACTCCATTCTTTCAGTTGGTCAAGCCCAAAAATGTTGGAATCATACCTGACATCTCTCTTCCTTTCACACCTCAAATGCAATACACAAGTGTACAATCAATTTGTTAAATGAATGACATGAATCTCAATTACATAAATGTATTAGCTTTGGAATACTAGAGAAAATTAATTAGAACTCCAAATTTTAATCCCTTTCTTATATCATAGAAGTAATAAGAATAATGATAACAACAGTAAGTATAAGTTCATAGTGTAGATGGAATTGTAAAATAAGCTAACAGATAAAATCCTATCTAGTTAGCAATAAATGGTTATTAAAAAAAAATACCAGTTCTAAATTTTGTCATTTATTTTAAATTTTTCTCTTAGAAACTTCCCATCTCCAACATGATCAATTTAAATTTTAATAAATTCATCTACTATAAAAACCTATCTTTTCGCAATCTTTAGGGGTGCAATACATCTCTAGGCCAAATCACACCACTAAAACATTTAAGCATAAGAGCACATATCAAACTAGGTTGTTAATATTAGATATCCTTCCATGGTTTCTTTTTCTCCCCCCTTTTAAGTTATGTTCAAGTGGACTAAGAGAAAAGCACTCCATTAGCCCATTAACCCAAATCTGTTTATTTGTGGTCCAAGACTTCAGATGCTTTATGAATTATTTCAAACAGGATCATCTCAGTTTCTAAGAATAAGCAGACATGGGGCACAGTCGACAAGCTAAGAAATATCAGGAGACTCCTTATCCTATCCTAGTTGCTTTGCTCTTCCATTTAAGTGAATGAATTGGGTACTTTACTAATTTATTTACTCAAGCTAGCTACTAATTTAACTTTTAAAAAACAAAATAACTGTGGAGATTAATAATGATTGTTGATATGTTTAAATGCTAAAATGGCTCAGAAAATTCGCAACTATCAGGTATATTAGTCTGGGTAGCCAAAGATATTCTATAGTAATATAAGAACCCCCAAAACTTTATAGCTTAACAAAATGCAGGCTTGTTGCTCACTCAGGCTGTATGTCCATCCAAATTAGTTCTGTATCACTGTTACTTAGAAATCCAGCCCAATGGAGGGGCAGGGATTGTGACTCTACTTTGGGCCCAGAAGGGTAAGATCTAGAAATATCACTGAACAGTATGAATGACAACCAGATATGTGAAAAAAATAAAAAATATTGCAGTTTTTTAAAGCAATTATTTTATAATATAGAAATTTGTCATTTACATCAACCCATTCATAAATGAAGATAATTCAAGCCAAAAGAGAAATTTTTGCCTCTGGTGTCTGAATATTTATAATAAAATAGAGGTTTAGCCCCCACAAGGAAATCTCTTTTATAGATAAAAAGAAAGTGAGTTTGTCTTCCATGTACCCTAAAATACCTAAGAAGGTTCATTTTTTAGCTATATGATGTGTATGGTTCAGTACATATTTATACATTTAATCATAGAAGAAAAAACATGAAAATATTATGGAGGTAACATAATTAAAATATTATTAAAACCTTTGGAAGATCAAGGTAGATTAAGAGAAGCCATCAAACTCTTTCTGTAAATAGCTAAAATAGTTTAGGCTTTGTGAACTAAGAGGCAAAACAGAGAGTATTATATAAAAAGAGAAAATGCTGTATACAAAATTTTACTGATTAAATTAAAAATATAATAACAATTGAGTAAAATTTTTAATACAGGTCTACTAATTAGAAGAACGGGATTCTGATTGTGGGATAATATTTGGTTTATATAGAGTTCAGAGCTAGTGTTCTCTTTTATCACAATCAACTGCAGATGTTTATCTATTGATAAACATCTCATATTAAAGATGACTTTTCACATACATAGATACTACAAATACTGATATCGGTCTACTCGCATGTGGTTTTAATTGAGCATATTAATTACTTTGAAGACATTTATAGAATTCTAATACATTCTTCTCTTGATATTTAACTTTTAACATGCCGTTACTTTGAGATAATTACTTCTAATTTTAAAATTTGGTTAGAATATCTCAATTTCCCAGTTACATAGATTTGAAAACATGAAAATTTTCTTGATATTTGCTCTAAACTTCTTAAAATATTCCTGGAACTGTAGTTGAGCTTAGAAAAAGATATCTACTATAAATCTGTGTGACAATGGAGATCTCTATTCGTGTTTTAACTTTTGACAGCATGGCAAGTATACAAAGCAACTTAATATTACTTTTGATTCAAATTACAGTTCTTGATATTTTTCATAAAAGCACTATTTTCTTTATAATTGTAAATTTATAAAATAAGTATTATTTTACTTTGTAATTTTAGGTTGAACTCATTAAGAAACTTTATCAATTCTTCAACAAAAGCTAATTTCCAAAGACATTTAGTGTTCAATAATGGTTTTATAAGGTAATTCTTCTCAAGCAGAAAAATTTCGGTCTTGGTCCTGAACTGAAATTATCACCATAAAATTTTACCACTGCAAAGCTGTTGAATTACTGTGTGGTAGGTAACTCAACCCAGGACAGCTGGCCTCTATTGCTGACAAATATTCATGATTTCACAATGAATGAGAGCATGAGAAATGAGGTTAACTATGGACACTATTAGTGTGATAACACAATGTTTTTCACAAAGCAATTGCTGATGAATACAAGGAGTAACCACGGTCTTTGCACACTTTTCAAACACTGTAAATTCGTTTAGGCATTTTTCTGCTTCAAAGATATTTTTTCCAGAGCACTACAGAATATCTTACAGGATTCCACTTCAGCTTATACTCGATGAGAGTTTTCTCAACTTTTTTGAAAGTATTCTCTCCTATAGGTTTTCCATGCAGACTATACAGAGAGGCTAATTCTCAGTTAATTCTTGGTGTTGACTCCATGAATAATAAACAAGTGAGCAGTATCAATAATATCTGTTAACTAATCAAGAGACAAAGCCACCAAAAAATCATTTTTTTTTTTTTTTAAATTGACTGCGATGCCAAACTCTTCAATACACTGGCTTTTACCAAAGGCTACCTCTTAAAAAGTTTGTTTTCTGCATCACATTTTTTTCAGTTGCTGCTATCAAAAATAATGTTATTAACTCACTATCAGTAAATGTTTTTTTTCCTGCTCGGGTTACAAATGAGCTAAACAGAAAGTTACTTTGCTGGCAGGCACATTTTAATTTTTCTATTTTTATAAAAAAAAAAAAATTCTTCTGTGGTGACAGATTTTAAATTTCCTACTATTTCTAACCATTGCTTTCTTGTGAGTTGGGGATATTTGGTGAGTGCTTTGGTAATATCAACGTATGTTGTACTCTTTTAGCACATCTTTAGTGTTATTCCATAACAAACTCAATGTTTTCCATCAAAACAAGATACTGTTGACTGTTCCTTATAAGCATATCATCCAAGTCTACCTTTCTCCTCTATTCTTGTTTTGTCATGATTGGTATGAACTGGTAAAATAAGATAAACTAAAATAAAATAAAGTAAAATAAAAACAAAAATGTTGCAATGGAAATGCTACAAACACTGAAAATTCTACAAGTACTGGAAATGCTGTGGAGTTGTTATTGATTCATTAGTGTACCAAGTGACATGCAAAGCACCGTATGTTGTTTCTGTTTTAACTATTCAACTCCACCACTGCAGTACAAAAGCAACCACAGACAATACGTAAAATATTATAGCATTTTCCAATAAAATCTTATTTATGGAAACCAAAATTGAATTCATATAATCTTTGTCATAAAATAGTAGTCTTCTTTTGATACCTTCAAGCATTAACATATGTCAAAACTACTCTTAACTCACAGTCTTTACTAAACCAGGCAGAGTATCAAATCTGGCCTGGAGCCATATTTTACCAACTCCTAGATTAAAGAAGAAATTTATTTTCAAGTAATTAATAAGAGAATTTGGTATATAAAAGTGTTTTGGGGATATCAACTTTACAAAGAATAGCAGAAAATTCAATCCAATATTCTAAGGAGCCAAATTACTTCAAATTCCAAGAATGATAAAAAAGATGAGAAATCCAAAGCAATTTGCTTCTTTAATTCTTTTTTCTCCTCTATGGAAAGACTTGGTTTTTGTTATTATCTCCAACGTTTCAAACTTTCACAATGATATGCCTTCATATAATCTCTTTTTTTTTCCTTTTCATTTGTGGGTCCTTTAGATTTAGAAAGTCAAGTTGTGTAGTGTGAAAATGTTTCTCGAATTATTTTGTTACTGATTTTTTGACTTTTATTTCGGGAATATACATATATTGTCTGTTTTATTTTCTGCATCTTTGTCCTCCAAAATATTGTTTCTACTTTTTTTTTTTTTGCATTCTCTATGTTCTGGTGAAATTATGACATTTCAAAAACATCCCTTTACCGTAAATTAATAAACATGAAGAAATATGTTCAAGTCTGATTTTTAGAATTCAAGAAATTCAACTTTTTTTTCAAGGTCTGCTCCTTTCTCTCAGGCCCTTGTAATGGTTTACAACCACTTAGAGCGTACTTCCAAATCTACAACTAATCGGAATGTTATAATTATTAAAATAAACCTAACTCACAGAACATTCACCATTTTCTTAATTCACTTGTGCTGATTGATTGTGAAAACCTTTTAAGAGAGATGTTCTAAGTTGTGCCAAATACAACCTAAACATTCATATTTCTTTGGACTCTTTTCATGGGTTCTAAAGCCTTCACTATCCTCTGAACAAGCTCCTTACTGGCAAAGTTCCACTTATTGTTTGCTGGCAAGTATCAGTCTTCCAGACGTGGGCTGACTTTGGTGTAGAAACTAAGGACTATTTCCTTCTTTGTATTAACACATGTTTAAATGAAAGCAACCTAAGTAATACTAAAATTTTATATAAATTAATTGTATTGTTGACTCATTTTGAAAATTACTTTATATTTTCATATATGTTTCTCCCATCATTCCAATAGCTCAAACAAAGTGGTATATCCCCCACTTTATAAATGATATAACTGACAGTTGATAATGTTAACAGTTTTTTTCCTAGGTGCCATAAATACTAAGGAGATCTAAGCTTCGAAACAAGTTTAGTCTGTACGTTTGCAATAGAAACTATTTTTTATAATTATTTCCGCTCTCCCTCACTTCTTTCCTTTATTCTTTCATTCATCTAGAATTGTGAGCATAAATTAGACCAGGATTAGAATTCAATCAAGAAAAATATAAAGTCTCTTTCCAAGTTTCTGAAACAAAAATCATGCAGTTTTCACTATCTATGTTTATATATGTTTCTATAGATATAAGAATTGGCATCAGTAATTCAAAGATAGATTAATAAACTACAGCCATGCACTGTATAATGATGTTTCAGTAAACGACAAACTGCATAAAGGCTTGACAGTGGTCCCATAAGGCTCTAATAGAGCTGAAAAACTTCTACTACCTAGTGATATCATAGCCATCACAGTGCAATGCATTACTCATGTGTTTGTGGTGATGCTAGTATATAAAATTGTAGCACATACAATTATACAAAAGCATAGCACATAATACTTAATAACGATAATAAATGACTGTTACTGGTTTATATATTCACTATACTGTGCTTTTTATTGTTATTTTAGAGTGTGCTCTACTTATTAAGAAAATTTGGTGTAAAACTATGCTGTGTTATGCTAGCAGTAGCCTCATATGTCTCAGGTTTATGGCATCTTTTGATTGCATCATTTTTTTCCTTTGTGCTTAATTTAATCTCATGTTGTTTTGTACAGTAACGTGCTTTACAGGGTTGTAGCCAAGGAGTGATAGGCTGTCCCATATAGCCAAGGTGTTCAGTAGGCTAGACCATCTAGGGTTGTGTAAGTGTACTCTATGATGTTCTCACAACAAAATCGCCTAATGATACATTTCTCAGAACAAATCCCTGTTGTTAAGTGGTGCGTGACTCTATGACTTTAAGATATGTCTTTTTCTTCAACTACATTGTTTTTATTGAATAGTTTAATTATAATAGTGTACAAAATACTATTTATGGTGAATTCGCCAATTTTCAGCATGAATTACCTCATATTTTCAAATATTGCCTGATAATAACATAATTTGTTGTCATTACGTGGAATAATCCTTTGCATCCTTCTCAAATCACAGAAGGGACTCAAAGTCTTTAAATGACGCAAAGGGTTCCTGCATTTTAAATATAATCAAACAGATTGTTTCTTATTTTTCTGAGTAATGCCATAAAGAAATAAATACTGCATTTGAAAGGTGCTGGATAAGTACATCAAAATAATTTTCTTAATGACTATTCCTGGTTAGTACATTTCCTCTCCTGGAGTTCTACCCTCATACTGATGTCCAAAGAGGAAGCAAAAGCCATATAAATTACTTCAAAGCAGATTCCAATATTTTATAAATCTATGTAAATCTCGGTTGTTTGCTTTTAAATATTCATTAATCTCAAGGTGGTGCTATGATTTATAATCTGACATAGAAACCCACTATGACTAATGTCCATAGCCACAAAGTAAAATTTCCTGTTTTCATTCTTAATCCATATGTTGGCTCACAAATGCATTGAGTGTGTTCAGAGATTGATTATCCTTATTTACCAGTAATATTACTCTCTCCAGGCAATATCCTGTACTTTCCTATTTATCTATATTACCAAGACTGGTCATCTGGGTACTCTTGCATAATCTAGTGAATGGATAAGCTGAGAAAAGTCATAAATAATTGAACATTGGGAAGTCCAAATGCTTGCTATCTTAATAGCAAACTAGCTCAGTTTTGCTCATTGTTGGCATAACATGATTAATGCTAAATTTCTATGTATGTTGCTCCCCTACTTCCCTGTTTCTTGTTATTCCTAAAATGCCCTTTTCTGTTTAGACTCTATCTGCTGCACAGGACAATAGTGAGCTAGGAAGATTTACTGGACTTGCAATTTCACCTTTATATTTCATCAATCTTTAAAACAATGCCTCTGGACACTGTTGAACTCTCCCTACACTGTGTGCAAGGACCATGTGAAGCTGTAGGGCATCCAAACCAGAACACTTGAGAAGGCCATAGAGTATTCTATTTGAAACTATAATAAGTAGAACAATAAATATAAACTGCAAACTGGGTTGTATGGTCACACTTAGGATGAGGG
>NW_006433024.1:3423854-3425239 GCF_000325575.1 Pteropus alecto | reverse complement strand
TCAGACATAGATTTAAATCTTAGTTATGTCCCTTATCAACTGTGTGACCTCATGCAAGTCACTTGAACTCTCTGGATCTCAGATTCTTTATCTAATATTAGAATAGTAATCACACTGATCATAATATGTTAGGATTAAATTAGATAAAAGGTTTAAAATAATGTCCAAAACAAAAAAATATATAGTTATTATACGTATTTATCATGTTTATTATCATCATTTGTGTCCTTAATACTTGAAACAGTGTCTGAAACATGGAAGGTTTTCAACTAAGACATGGTGAATACATTAATAAAATATAAATGAATGAACAAATAAACTGGATTTCTGTTGGAATTAAAATTACATTTGCCTTTTATGATAATCCTATAAGTCATGGAATAACGAAATACAGAGCATGTACTAGGGAGCGACCAAGCCAGTCTTCAAGAACTATAAAATAAATTCAAATTAATATTATTCAGTAGAAAATTAATCTGCTTCATTTCTAAATATATATTAAACCTCAGGAAAATTGTTATTGTGACTTCGAGTTAAGCATTAAAAAGAGGTTTATTTACTTTGGTTATCGAATACATGTTTTAAAACTGTTTCAAGTACTAAGGACACAAATGATGATAATAAACATGATAAGTACGTATAAATGTTATTGTCTCTTTTCTGTTTTAAAACATGTATTAATCAGGATTGGTTAGGTTATATTGCTTAAACAAATGAGTTAAGCATTAAAAAGAGGTTTATTTACTTTGGTCATCAAATATTTTTGTTATTGTCTCTTTTCGGTTTTAAATGATGTATTAATCAGGATTGCTTAGGTTATATTGCTTAAACAAATACATAATATTGATATCTTGATATTGACATAACCCAATCCAAATAAACCTGGGTTTATTTGTCACGCATACAAAGTGCACAGTGGGTCTAGGTGACTCAGCAGGGCAATATCCTATTATCTGTAAAGTAACTGTGACCAGGTTGCTTAGATTCTATGGCTCTACTATTGTCACGCATACAAAGTGCACAGTGGGTCTAGGTGTCTCAGCAGGGCAACATCCTATCATCTGTAAAGTAACTGTGACCGGGTTGCTTAGATTCTACAGCTCTACTATCTTTTTAAATTTATTTATTTAAATTAGTTTCAAGTATACAGTATATCGGAACCACATCTATATCCAATCACTGTTCAGAGGAATGTAATATGCTGATTAGCCAGGCTTAATTAACCATCCTTTGAGCTGACAGAGAAACTTCAAGTCACAGGAGTGAAGTCTGGGAGTGCACAGAAAAGGAAATAACATTTGGGTTCTTTTATTAGAAGGAAGAATTCTGGTGAATGAGCAAAAAACAATCCCTAGGGTTCTAAACATTGTTTTTGGAGCAATAAT
>NW_006433024.1:3421422-3422613 GCF_000325575.1 Pteropus alecto | reverse complement strand
TTATTTGTGTGGCTAAGACTTCCAATACAATGTGGTGAAAGTGGGCATCCTTGTCCTGTTCCTGATCTTAAGGAAAATGCTTTTAGCTTTTCACCATTGAGTATGATGTTAGTGGTAGGTTTGTCATATATGGACTTTAATGTTGAAGCGTTTTCTATATATAGTATCATGTCATCGGCAAATAAAGAGTGTTTTACTTCTTCCTTTCCAATCTGGATGCCTTTTATTTCTCTCGTCTTATTGCTGTGGCTAAGACTTCCAATACAATGTGGTGAAAGTGGGCATCCTTGTCCTGTTCCTGATCTTAAGGAAAATGCTTTTAGCTTTTCACCATTGAGTATGATGTTAGTGGTAGGTTTGTCATATATGGCCTTTATTATGTTGAAGTATGTTCCCTCTATTCCCACTTTGCTGAGAGTTTTTTGGTGGAATCTTTAGGGTTCTCTATATATAGTATCATGTCATCAGCAAATAACGAGAGTTTTACTTATTCCTTTCCAATTTGGTTGCCTTTTATTTCTCTTTCTTTGCTCTACTATCTTAAATGAGAATTGCTTTTTGATTGTGAGAAAGGAAAAAAGACAGCTGGAGAGGCTCATTCCAGGAAATAAATGCTTCATTATAGAAATGACACACATCATTTCAATCAAACGTCATTGGCCAAAACCAACCATAAGGTCCTATGTAACTACAAAAAAGACCGAGAAGTATAAACCTCTCAAATGTCCATAGGAACAGAAAATATGTTTGAGCATTAGGAGTCTCTGTTACAGATGTGTTATCATCAAAATTGAAAAAAGAAATTATAAAGAACATATTTCTTTTAATATTAGTATCACATCAAGACATTTCACCTGTTTTGTTAGCTGTTTTTTCATCTAAGTGAATACAGAAAGGCATGTGTAATGGCGTTACAGCTATGTTGAATAATTCTTTATTTCTTTAATATTACATCACATTATGTATATATATATCTCTATAATCTTCAGAATTATAATTCTAAGAGTTGTATAATATTCCATCAAGTTAATGTACTAAAGCTTATTAAATTTGAGTATTAATTTGTTTTTTAGTTTTAAGCTATTAAGGTGCTGGAAAAATACTCAAAATAGTGAAGAAAAATAGCAAATTATTACAAATATATGATTATAAAAATGGGATAAGATAAAAAAATACAAAAAAAGTGTAAAA
>NW_006433024.1:3396736-3421356 GCF_000325575.1 Pteropus alecto | reverse complement strand
ATAAAAATGCTGAAATAAGTTAGAATCACTGAGGCCATAAACTGATTGAATTTAGCAAATAATTAAATATAGAGAAGGAAAAACAAGAGGTGAAGATGATTTGGAAATGCAAAACCTGTGGGCCCACAATGGTAACAATGCTATAATAGAGAACATGGGAGAAAGAGCCAGCTGACATTTGATTGTGAAAATGATGAATTTGAGTTGTGGAACAGGCATTTGTTTTTATCTAAAAAAATATTTTGGTCACTAATATCCATTCACCACGATTTTCTTTTAGAGATACGTTTTCTTCCTGCTGTTACTCTGGTTTCTGGTAAGGATAACACCACACACAGCTCTAAATCAAAGTCTGCGACCGAGGCTGGAAGTAAATACTTCTTGCTGCAGCAATGGAAGGCCAGTTAAAATTAAATGGGAAGCAGATTTGCTTTTCCCACGAGATCTTAAACTTCGAAAAGGTCAATTACAGAGCTTTTGGATCCAGTCTTAAGCATTTCAAATTTTCACGAATTACATTTTAGAGAGGAAAAATTTCAGTTTTGCAACATTTACTTACTTCCTAAGATCCAGATTAGACACACTTACAAAATAAGCCATGCAATCAAACTTTACACTCACATTCTCACATTTACTTTATTTGTATTATTTATTAAAAATTCACAAACACATAATTTAAAGATTAAAACAATTTTACATGCTTTATTTCAAAACTTGAAGTCCTACATCTTTTTCTGTTTCTATCTCCCCACTAATTTCCATCTCACCAGAAGCAATATTTTCAGGTCTCTTCTGAATATTTGGAATTGACTTCTGTATCTCTAAACAATTCATTTGTGTTATTACTTCGTGATTTTATACCAATAAGCAATGGCTATGGATTTATCTCTATTAAGTGATTATATAGCTCTTTTCCCTCTATTGCTACAAAAAGCACTCTTTTCCCATATTCCTAACAATTATAGCATAATTTCAGTTAAGCATATAATGTTTACATTATTATAAATATGTGTATTAGTCAGCTCAAGCTGTCGTAACAGAAAATTTATTTTCTCACAGTTCTAGAGGCTAGAAGCCTGAGATCAGGGTGCTAACGTAGTCAGATTCTTTTGAAATCTTTCTTCATGGCCTGCGGATGGTTCCTTCTCACTGTGTCCTCACATGGCAGAGAAAGCAAGCTCTGGTGTCTCTACCTCTTCTTATAAAGGGCATGTCCTTGTTGAATTAGAGCCTCACTCTTGTGAACTAATTTAACTTTGATTACCTCCTAAAGGTCTTACTCCTAAATACGGTAACACTGGGTGTTAGGACTTCAAATGTGAATTTTGAGAGGATATAATTTAGTCCACAGTAATATGTAAAATATAAAATATACATATATACACACATACATACATACATACATACATACATACATATATATGTATATATATTCATTTCAAGCTCTAGTAATTTAGTCAACATGAAAAAAAGAGGAAAATAGCAAAGTAACTAATATATAGCTACTCTTTAGAGGGATACTAACATTAATTTCATTCAAACAGAGATTAAAAGAGAGTCTGAGAATCTGAGACACTTGGTCCTTTTAGATGTTCCAAATCCTATATCCTACTTACCATGGGTTAAACTGTGTCCCCCAATTATAATATGCTGAAGTCTTAACTTGCAATACCTTCAAACGTAACCATATTCGGAATGATCTTTAAAGAGGTGATTAAGTGAAAATGAGGTCTCTAAGGTAAGCCTTAGCCCAATATGACTGGTGTCCTTACAAGAAAAGAAAATTTAGACACAAAGACATAAGACAAGTACACGTGCAAAGGAACAAAAATATGAAGACACAGTGAGAAGACAGCCATCTGCAAGCCAAGAGGAGAGGCCTCAGGAGAAACCAAACATGCCAACATCTTGATCTTGGACTTGTAACTCCAGAACTGTAAGAAAAAAATTTCTGCTGTAAACACTCACTCATGGTATTTTGTTATGGCAGCCCTAGGAACTAATATACTACCTAACTGGTATTGAGACGTTTATGTGCATGTTTTCTCCTTGCAAGGTCATACACTACTGAGAATAGTGACTATGTCTTTTCATTTTGCATCATCATCACAGCAACATGTGGGACACACTAGTAATATTTGTTCAATTAATAATAAAAAGAAAAGAATACTTAGATTTTGATGCAAAATTATTTTGTGATAGTTTAATTTTTCATTAGCATAGTCATTAAAAATTTTAAGTTATTATATTTTTGGAGCATGCTTTTTATTTGAAAATATTGATAAAAATATGATATGAAAATGATAATTAAAAAACTGTAAAATCTTTACCAATGACATTTCGGAACAGTAATGAGAATCAAACAAATGGTGATTCTTTAAGCATGTTTGTGTTAGAATCACAAAGTTACACATCCCTCTCCCTTCTTATTCAACTTTCTATCTGCCTTTCAAACATTCAATCAGCAAACATTTAAAGAATTGCTTGCTTTGTATCAGTTACAGGACTAGAGGGATAAAGGGATGGCCATTCTTTCAAGAAATAATCTATTTTCATGAAAAAGAAGTCTGTGACTTTACATACATTAACAGAAAGGTTTACTGAAACTATTTCAAGGTGAAACCCTGTAGCAGCAATGGCACATTAATTACTCCATAAATTGATAATAAAAGAGAGCTGAATGCCACCTCTCCCCAAAAGATAGGATCCAGGTGTCAGAGAATGGTGATTAGTAGTAGGGGGCAATTACCTAAAGGTTTTCCTCTTGAAGTATGTTTTACAGCAAGGCATAAAGCCCTATTCAAAAATAGTATCACATTGTTCTACTGAAAATCACAATAGACATCGCTTGGCATAGTACAACATGCCACCCAACTTCATTAGAAAAGCTACATTGAAAATAATTTCTAAGCAACACATCCTCTTCAGATCTTGTGAATTCCATCTTCAAAGTGTCTTTTTAATTAATTTGCTCCTCTTTAACAAAACAATCACTTTGAGTTAACCTTTCCAATTACATAGATTTGTAGATAAAGTTCATCAACCATACTACCAACTAGTTCTCTGTCCAAAATACGTATCTGATCATCTCATTTCCTGACTTAAGTCTTTGTTTACCAAAGGCCAACACAACTCCCTGTCGAAGTAAACAAATTTCACAGCCTGGAACAGCTTTTTACCTTTAAATGTCTGCCCTTCTGGATTCTCACTCTGAACTTTCCCCATTCATGTTGGATACATCATCATTGCCAGAACACAACATGTTCTCTTGGCATCCATTTACCGATGTGTGCATTACTCCCATGCCTTGAAGTCCACACACCCAACTTCATCTGCCTGGTAAACATCCATTCATCCTAACTTTATTCTGTGAACATTTATTAAACACCAGCTAAGTCTTAGTTACTGCACTAGAAATGAAAGATACAAAGATGATTAGAACATTTTTCCTATATTCCAAAGTAGCAGCATGGAAAATATATATATAAATAAATACCATAACTTGGCAGAAAAAAAAATACACTATAACAAGATAAAATGACATATGGGAAAAGGAAGAATGAGGAAAAGTTCAAAGGAGTGGCTTAGAGATAAAAATTAAAACAATGTAAGAAGCGCAAGTGTGGGGAAAAGTTGAGATTAGAAAAGGCATTCCAGGCAGAGGAAATAGAATATACAGAGGTGAGGAACAGCAGGAAGTGGGTAATCTGGCATGATTTTCCTGAAAGGCAAATGTGTAGAAATAGAGGCAGATATAAAGGTATACAGATTCAGCCTTGTATTCTAAATGTGTCAAGATCTACTTTCAAAAACACATCTTTGTGAATACTTCATTGTCTTTTTTAGCCCATAGTGTTCTTTAGATAATGTGTAAGTGAAAAACCAAGTTATATTGCAGAACCTTCTCATATTAAACCTAATACCAATGCACTAGTTTTTTCTATGTGATATTTAAACTATTTATAACATATCTATATTTATATAAACATGTATGTACTTTTGATATAAAATTTTTTCTCATTGTAGATTATTTTAAAAATATTTATATGTAAACACCAAATCTTGTGAATTTCTTATTATAAACTATTTTATTCCTGGCAGGGATTTGAGAGAATCTTAACAAAGGCAAACAAGCAAGTAATTCCACTCAATTATAGTTCTTATGAAATTTGTCCAAAAAAAGGTAATTAATGCTCTTTTGGAAGGACAAAATGTATGTAGGATTTATACTTATAGCTTAATAGTTGACAGGTCATAATATATTCGTTAAAGTTGCAACAAAATATCAATTTTAGGTTTCACTATCTGTTTTTATGTATAATATATTTGAATACCAAATGTTCTTGTCTGATGAGCAGACTTTTGTTTTTTTATTCTAATTCACTAACATTGGGTATAGATTTTTTACTGAAATTTCTAAACACAAATATCCAATATGCAGATTCCTCACAGCTACTGCATAGAAACAGTAGGAATCTTCCATATCAGCTTCCTAATTTTTCTCAGAAAGTTGAAACAGCACCTGACAAATTATGAAAAACAAGAACTAAAGTTGAATCTAAGAGTTACTAGAAAAATGCAACAGTAGTTAGAAATCAGAAACTGAGATATGATCCTTACTTGGCTTTATTTAAAAGTGATGGTCAACTTTTCCTTTCTTGTTTTTTTTTTTTTTAATCGATTCATAAGCTGACCACAACCTATCTTTCCAGACCCACCTCTTCACTTCCCTGTTCTCTTAACATGCACCATTTGCACTGACCTTCCTTTAATACCTTAAGTTTATTGCTATTTCTAAGATTTTCACATCCTGTTTCCTCTGCTCCAGCACATTGTTTCTCTCCATCCTCTTTCTGTTAAGTAACCATTATACAGCTCACCTGACTAAACCTCAGTATCCCTTCCTGACTGACACCTTCTCAAGATCACATCTCCTCTTTATACGTCTCACAGTCCCGAGTACTGTTTATTCTGTTCCTGGTTCACACGTTGACAGCATGGCAGGGAGGTTCAAAGCACAGGTTCACAGGGCTTGGAACTCCAGCCCTGTTGTTTATAAATTATGTAAGAAATGGTGGGGACAATTAACTGAGAAGTTGTGAGTAATACGCACAACTAAGCTGCTAGAAAAAATATATATACCCGGGATTAAAGCCTTATTCTTCCATTTACTGGCTCTGTAAGATCTTAGATAAGTTACTACTTCCAGTAGTCTTGGTTTCAGCAACTATAAAACATGGATAGCAACAGAATCTAAATTATAAGTCTATTTTAAGTATTAAAACAGTATCTGTCAAATAAATGTCAGCTATCATATAAGATATGTAAGATTCTTACATAAATAAGAATGTAGCTAAAATCCTGGCATATAGTAAGCAGTCAATAACTTATTCGATGTATTTGTGGTGAAACAGATATGACATTGTAAATATATTGCAAGTTTTGTGATTGTTTAAGGTTTGCTCCCCCATTACACAGATAACAGTGGTATCCATCTGTTGGACATTACATCCCCAAGACCTAACCCAATGTCTGCCATAAGGACCATTCTCACTAAATACAGCTACACAATAAATGAACTGCTCTCTCCCTTCAAGTGAAAGTTATAAAATCACTTTACTTGCAGTAACTTCTTGGAGCTTTTGTGAGATTTCAATTAAATAACATATATTAAAAACACATAGCACACTGCCAGAAATATGGTGAGTATTCAGTACATGTAAACTACTTCTCTTCTTTCCATGTCATGAAGAAAAACCATACATCTCTTTAATGCACCACATTTATGATCTGTGTCCATCATATGCATCTTTACTCTGTCATTAGGACAATTTCCAGGACAAATGGTTGTTCTTTTATAACTTTCGCCAGTTAGAGTTTCACTAGGTAAATGGTTTATGGAGCTCCTTATACAATTACAGAAGTTTTTCTTAAACTAACTTTTAACATTTGTTCTTCCTATAGCTTTTTGTGCCACCTTGGGAAGTGATACTGAAAGGTGGGATTATACCAGGTGATCTCTAAATGATGTACATTTGCTTGTCTTGTCTGTTGGAAGAACAGTGAATTCTTAGCAACCAGAGGAAGAACATGAATGTCCATGAATGGCATTGTGCAAGCATGCAATCACACACACACAAACACACAGTCCTAACTGAACTGAAATTCACATAATCTTCTGTCTTTCATTTTGCTGAGATTTTTCAATAGCTGGCATTCTAAATAAGACTTCAAAAACATTTTAAGTCATAAACCACAGAATGTAGACAGCTGTTCTTGTCTCTTCTTACATTTGAAATTCACAGACCATAAAGTTTTGCTGAAAAAAAGCAAAGGGAAAGCTTTCGTTTCTAACATGCTAAGGGACAGGTTAAAAGGGGCACTTGCACCATTAGAAAGCCATGGGAGGCTCTCAGTGGCTGTCTCATCTTTGACCTCTGCTGGTAAAACATTTCCTAGTAGTAAGCCTTTTCATCAAGGGTATGCTGTCAATTTAGCTAGTTCTTTAGATTTGATGACTTACTGTCTCCTATTGATCCACTTTTCAATGACTGGTAAAACTTAACTAGGTGTTTATAGATGTTTTCTGAACATTATTTGAGGTGGGTCAAAAATTTTGCTCCAAATTTAATGACTGTGGCACTCAGAGGTTGAGATCACTATAGGGACATTTCACAGACTTTCTGTCACTTCTAATTTACTATAGTAACAATATGTGGCTGACATTTATTAAGCGATGTTTGATAGGAGCCAGATGCTTTATTGAGTGATTTGTAAACATGTTGTTTAATTATAATAACCTTGAGACACTGGTATTAGGACTAAATTATGCAGGAATTATTTATGGTGATGGTGGCACAATTATTTGAATATGCAAAAAAACTACTGTATTGTACAATTTAATAAAATACATTGTCTGTGTGAATTACATTGTAATAAAGCTGTTATGAAATTAGTTTGAGTTATTTTTCCTTTTCTATTTCTGCTGGACAGAATCCATAAATAATCTAGTGCAATGCTATTCCCTCTGAATCTTCATTCTTACCACACCCTCACACCCTTCACTCTCTTTCTTAAAACAGATATACACTTTGCCCCCACCATACTGGCCACACTTGTTTTTGCTTCTGAGATTGTTTTTACCTACCTCTCTCTCTGAATGTTCTCCTTGCACACATTCATATCTCTAAACATATAATCATGCCATAAAAATTGAGAATCTGCTATGTGTTCAGCACTGAACAAGGCACTGGAAAAATTTTAAAATATAATACAGAAGTAATAGAATACATGAAAAAATTCCTTTATTCCCTGATAAAAGGAAATTTTCTCTCCTTTGAAATCCTCTAGCACTTTATCAGCACATCTCTTATACCCTTTGTTATCCTCTACCATGTCTTACAATTGTTTGCATCCATTATGAACACTCCCAGCTTTTTTGTGGACTTCCAGTACACTGACTCACATTTAATTGCCCATCTCCCGAACCACATACGCTCTAAATTGAACATTATAAATGTTTCATAAATAATTTGTTTAAAGAATGAAAAATATGTAAATGAGTAGAATAAATATTTACTCATTTCTATGAGGCTTCAGTATAATTCCAAAACATTTACACCCCCAAATCTCAAATCTTTATGGACTTATTTCATACATCCTTGCCATATATTCATTCATCAATTTGTTCATCCATATAATAAATTACTTTTGAGTAAACACTATGCGCCTGACACTGAATTAAGGAATGGAAACATGGTGAATAAAAAGACCTAATCTTTTATTAAAATCAATTTCGAGAAATGGATAGATGAACAATAAGTCTATATTGAGTGAAAATATCAAAATTATATAAAGGGGAAAATGATTTATAAAGGAAAGATTGATTCTATTTGTGAGGGAAACCATTAGTGAAAGAGGTGGCTTGGATGTGGGGTGAGTGATTCTACTCAAGAGGAATAAACAGATTCAGAGTCAGGAAGAGAGCCTCGTGTGATTAGAAACTTTCAGACATGTGATAGTATTGGAACATACCTGCACGCAGGAGACGTTTAAGGAAATGGTGAATGGTGAGGCCAAAGAGATAAACACTGACTATATTATAGAGAGCCTTGTTTATCATGTTAAAGCTATTTTAACCTGGAAGCCAGAGGAGTCTTCTGTCCTCCAAATCACATGACACTCTACTTTGGTCATTATAGTTGTTTTCATAAAAATTTACTGAAAGCATTTTGGTGACATAATAATTTTTTCTACAGTGTATTCAAGTTTTAAAAAATATTCTATTGATTTTCTATATTGTATTAATTTCAAAGCTAGACAGCTGGGTTTGGATTTTGGCTCTGCCATTTACTGGGTGAGTGACTGGGCAAATTAAATTGTATGAGTTTCAATTTTGACATGTGGAAACTGTCAATAAAAATAACACCTTCTAAGTATGTTTTTTTTTTTTAAATGTAGACTGAATTAGTAAATATATATGTAAAGCACACAGAACAGTGCCAAACATGTAGTAAACATGATATGATTTAGAAATTTCCTTCCTCTAAAGAAAGCGATTCTTCATTTTCACATGTTGCAACAGGGTAAAACATATTTTTTTATTACATGCTACAGAAATACGTCATTTAAGAATTATTACATGTGATCGTTATCACCTTTATTTATTTGTTGAAATATGTTTTAGAAAGCCTAAAACTTTTCAAAGCACATATGCCTCATTTATTGTTAACTTAATTAGATGCTGTGATGAAGGGAAAGGAGCAGACGCTTGGCAAGACTGCACTGCATCACTTTCTGCATGAAATCTCTCTGGATTGACATCATTTTGATTTATAATTTCTATTTCTAAAACTAGTACCTATTTAAATGAGGAGAGTAGTCTGTTCCCTTAACTTATCTCTCTCTGCTCATCACAAATTCCTATCAGAGAAATTACAGAGGACCATGAATTAATTATTCCTGGCCTTTCAAGCATAATGCTCCCACTCTCATCTAAAATAAAATAGTAAAAATAAAATAATATAAAAATCTGGGGAACATTACTATGTGGCAGACACTGTCTATAAGTCACTTTATATATAAATATCAAGTTTAATCATAATATTGTTGTAGAGAAACTACTATGATAATTCAAATGTTTTGGGTAGGGAAACTGAAGTACAGAGAGACTAAACAATTTGCTCAAAGTTACAGTATTTTTTTCATTAGAAAAACCTTTCATAAACTATATTTACTTTTCTCATGTACACACAAGCTTATGTGGTCAGGGACTTTTTCCGGGAAAAGATAGGACATGAGTTGGTGCCCAAAGGAGATTCAGTTAGTTACAAAGGCAAAGTGGGTATTAGCTTTAGAAAAAGGGGTAGTAGTTAGCCAAAATGATGTTAATACAGATATTAAAATATATTACAAAATTATAGAAAATGTAGAAAATTATATCAAAAATAGAGAATTAAGAAATATATGCACACAAGTTTTCTTATATGTACATCTTTCTTATTTAAACAAAAGATGTCCTTGAAATGTACAGAAAAAAAAGATAGATAGACTTTGATAAACAATGCTGAGGCAACTGGATATTGTTATGTCCCCCACTCATACTATACACAAAAATCAATGTCTGAAGTATTGTAAATTTAAACATGAAAGGTTAAAAATTAAAGCTTCATAAGAAAATATAAGAAACACTCTTAAAATCACTTCCTATGACATAGTAAATGCCTGTTACTAAGCAGTTTTTCTATGTGATGATATTGTTTACAGAGAGTATAGTAAGTCCTCAGTATACACCTGCTGAATACAGCATGAAACAGAGGCAGAGACAATTTATTATTTAATTCAAATCAACAGAATTTCTTGTCTTTTAAATGTAAAGTAAAAATCTAATAAATGTCAGTCATTCAAGATTAGAATCAGCAGCTGTCCTAATTTTAACTTTGATTCAAACTAAGATTCTAATAAATCGATGACTGACAATCAATTGAAAATTATGACATATTATTAAACATACTATAAGTCTGTCAACTGAATTCTTTTTAATTAATTATTCTAATAATTGGTAATTAGGTCCCCTATCCCTGTTCTTTTCCATCATGTTTATTTTATCTATTCTTGAGTCTTGGAGTTACTAAATATATTTTTAAATCAGCTTACCAATTTTCACATAAATTTTAAAAATATGCTGAGATTTTCAATGGGAGTGCTTTTATGAAAATAATATAGCAGAGAACTGGCATCTTTACAATATTGAGTCTTTCAATTCATTAATATATGACTCTATTCATTTAATCTTTAAGTTCTCTCAATAATCTTTATAGTTTTAAGTGTTTAGTTCTTGCAAAACTTTTTAATATTTATTCCTAATTAATGTTTCATTTCATTCTCCATTTTTGTGTTGATATATATATGTATATATATAGAAACAACATTTTTAATCTAGAAAAAAAGATAAGTTCACTTATTAGTTCTAGGTGTGTCTCTGCAGATTCATTAAGAGATTCTATGTACACAATTCTGTTATCAGTGGATTATGCTTATTTAATTTCTCTTTTCTAATCTGCATATATTTATATATTTATATATGTGTGTGTGTGTCCCGCACCAAACAATTCTCTGTGATACCAGCTGGGTGTTCTATAAATGAACTTAATTCTGATACTGTCTACCTGGAGACAGCATCATTCCCACAGGTAAAGGGCTCAGTTCCACAGGACTGTCTCTCTCCGTCTCCCCACCTCACATGACAATTGCAAGTCCAGGTTATCACTTGTGCTTCTGACTGACTGGCTATATCAGAGGTTCTAGGGATCCTTTCCTTGGGTTTAATTAATGTGCTAGAGTGGCTCATAAAACTCAGAAAAAACAGTTAACTGTTTACTAGCTTATCATAAAAAGTATGATAAAAGATACAGATGAACATCCAGATGGAAGAAAGCAAGGTGTGAGGGGCTTGGAGCTTTCATGCCCTTTCTGTGAGCGTCACTCTCACAGGACCTCCACATGTACTGCACCCGGGAAGCTCTCTGAACACCATACCTCTGTGATTTTTATGGAAGGTTTATCATGCAAGCATCATCGATCATTAGCTCCATCCAGCCCCTTTCCAGAGAATAGGAGATGGAGTGGGGCTGAAAGTTCCAAGCTTCTAATTATGGCTTGGTCTTTCTGGTGACCATTCCCCAGTCAGGAGCCTACCAAGAGTCATCTCATTGGAACAAAAGACACAGCTACCATTTAGAAAATTCCAAGGAGTTTAGGAGTTCAGTTCTAGAAACCTGGGTCAAACACCAAATATTAGAACATAAGATGTTCCTAGTGCTCTTATCACTTGGGAAATTGTAAGAGTTTTATAAGTTCTGTGCCAGGAACTAGATGCAGAGACCAATTACATATTTTCTATTTTTTCAGACTATTTTTACAGTTTCAATATCTAGTCTATGTATTTATATTTGCCCACATATTTGCACTATCCTTTTTCTTCTTCCTCTCTGAAATATGTGTTTTTCTCCAGGATCATTTTCCTTCTGTCTAATGAGCTCTCTTTAGTATTTCTTTCAGTGCTGGTTTACTGACAATAAATTATGTTTTTATATATCAGGAAACATTTTTATTTTGCCTTCATTTCTGAAGCACTATTTTACTTTGTATACATTTAAATTGGCAGTTATTTGAATACTTTCCATATGCTATTCCAATGTTTCTCTGTTCCATGACTTCTGCGGGAGAGTCAGCTTCAAGTTTCATTGTTGTTCCTTTAACATCTTATTTCTTCTCTATCCCACCGGTACCCTACCTTTTGAGAATTGTTTGTCTTTTGAGAATTCCGTTTCCTTGCTCCTAACAATCTTCTGTGATGCACCTATGAGTTGCATCCATTGTATTTGTTAGTCTTGAATTTGTAACAAATATACATTTCTAACAAATACAGGGCTTCTGAGAAAAACGTTTAGTCATTATCTCTTCAAATATTATTTCTCCTCCTTTTCTCTCCTGTCTTCTGAGGGGATTACTACATTTAGATATCTTTTGGACTTTTATTTAAACTTTTATTCACATATCTCTAAAACTCATTTTTATGTTTCCTTTTTTTATGTGCTTCAGTTAGTATTTTGCATCGATAATTCTTTTAGTTCTCTTTTCCTTCTTTTGCATTGATAATTCTTTTAGCTGCACTTACTCTTCTGTTAAATTAAAAAAAAAAACTGTCTTCATGTCAGGTGCTGTCTTTAATTCTAGAATTTGCATTTTATTCCTTATTTGAAACTTTGATTCTCCATTGTTTATTTTCTTCTATTGGTTTCTACAGTAAATTTATTTTAAATTCCTTGCCATCTATTACATAAATATACATCATTTGCAGTTGTTTTTGTTGTCTGTTTTTAATCCTGTTTTTCATCTATGTACTGCTATGTTTTATCATATATAGTGCTTTTTGATTGCCAGAAATTATGTATAAAAAAGTTACAAAGGCTCCAAATATGATATTCTTCCAGAGAAGTTTCACAATTCCCTCTGCTAGGCTAATAAAGTAGTAGAAGATTAGGACTGTCAATTCAAGAATATGATGAGTCAAGGACTGTTCACAGTACTGTAAGGTTCACTCTACCACTGATTTATCCTTAACCACTCATAACATTGAAGTGACAACCCAGTGTAGTTTACAGGCTTCCTTCCTATAATAAGTTCTAACCTCTAATTCGTGTTTCATGAGACTGCTGAAATTCTACTTGGTATGTTAGTAGAATTATGTTTAGTTTTTAAATTTCCACACAACATAGCCCCAGATTTCAGCAAACATCTTGAGGGTAAACCTAGGCACACGCCCAGGCCAGCGTCTTCAAAAAGCACTTTTTTTCTGTGCCCCTTTCAACAGCCTTATACAAGTACAAAATTTGAATGAATCTCAACCACAGGGAGTAAGGAGAATTGGCAAATCTCTAGCGGAAAAATGGCTACAGAAATTAAGTGCACCTTGTTGAGGTTTTACCACCCCAGTAAATTAGTCTCTCAAGTGTTTATTTCTTCAGCACCTAACCATTGTATTCATATAAATATTTTCTCTGTTTTATCCAATTTTTGTTCTTGGTGGGAGTTATAGGTTGCTTCTAGCTTAGTTCATCCTACCTTGTAACAGAATTATAAATTTAAAAAAAACTTTTTCTTTCTGATGAATTATTCTATTCTCTTTTGTAAAAAACCTAAATTACATAGTGTGAAATATGCTAAGGGGAATACTGTCAATGTACCTGCTAATATAAAATGACTGCAATGAATTGAAGAATATTTGCATAATTCTTATTACCAAATCATGTATTTCTGCCAAATTAAAGCATCTATAAGAAAAACATCAATTCATAACTTTTAAGAGTGCAAAGACCCAGAAATTATATTTCTAAAGGTTTATTTCTACAAAACTAAAGTATACTAACACATTTCCATTTAAACAGATTCAGCTTAAGTTAATCTAAAAATCTATCTTCATAATCATGTGGAAATACTTTTGATATGTATAAAACCAACATATTGAAAATAATCTCAGATTTCCACCAAAGTTTAAAATAAATACAAAATGCAAACTTAGCACACACAAAAAATCTAGCTTTATAAATATTGATACCCATTCAAATAAATTAACTGAAGTAAAATCATCTCAGAATGAACTGTAAATCATGCACTGTTTTATGTTCCTAAGATTTAGGTTTCTGGAGAATGTAATTCAGACATAATTTTTTAATACTTTTTGAATAACCATCAGTAAAAAAAAAACCCTATTGATTTTAAAGAATTGAAAAGAACAATCAATATTTCATAAAAATGTTAAGTCAAAAGGAATTAAATACTTAACATTTTAGTAGGAAGATTCTGTGTTTTTGCCTACAGTTCTTTCTCTCACTCTCCCTTGCTCCTTTTCTCCCTCCCTCCTCTTTTTTTCTCAGCAGACATGAATTCTGATATTAAATTTCTTTTAGAAAAAAATTACAAAAAAAACATAACTTCTGTTATTTTTATCTAAAGCACATAAAATACAAATTTTGGCAACTTATGAAGGTCTAACTTCTAAAACATGTTTATACAAATAAGAAAAGGGAGAAAGTTAATTGGAGCCTCAGTGCATAGTTTCGAGTTTCAAAACTCTTTTTCTCACTCTGTCATATTATAGCTAACAAACTGTAGTTTTGCATCTATAAAATTGAGTTAATTATAGTTCATACCTCATTCAATTAATGAACTAGTGTATACAAATATAAAGTGATATCACTAAGTTGGCTATTTATAAATTATTGCTATAATTCTTATCATTTTTGTTATTACTATTAATGCCATACAAATTTGGCACAGTAGTTAATCAAAATCTCACTGAAAGTATGTCAATCTAGAACTGAAAAGTATTATAAGAGATAAAAGAAAGTATATTGAATGAACTAACAACTGCAGAGATCAAGAGATCACGCTTTATCCACATCTGCTGCTTCCTCTACAAGTTGCTATTTTTGGAGACTTCCCATAAAAGACCGTAGTTTTCATCTTTTGAGAAGAATTAAGAAATATGCAATAATATAGAAAACAAAATTATAGAGAAATTTAAGTGCCATAAATTTTATGGCAAAGATAAAATTTATGAAGCATTTTCACTAACCATCAGAAAACCACTAAGACATTTTAGTATTATTACCCAAACCTTATAGATAAAGAAACTAACTACTGAGAGCTTTTCTAACTTGCCCAAATTTGCAGATTTCTGAGTGAAGAAATTTCACTTGCTGCACTTTTAATTACTTACTCTCTTTTGTTTCCAGTAGAGTTAACTCCACTGGCATAGTGACTTTTGCATATACATTTCACAGTCCACATGGTTCAAAATTGTGGAAGAAAATAATAATAAATTATATTTCTGATCTGCAAAAGACTACTATTTCACATCATCTAATTCACTTAAGAACTCAGTTCAGACAAAAAAGTGCTATTTGAAAAAAAGAATATAAACAGATTATAGGAAACTTGTATGAGAAATGGTTTAGATTATTTTGTTTGCTTTAAATGTTTAATTATTTTAATGTCTTTATATGACATTAATCTTTCTGGAATATCATAAGAAGTATGACAAGTGCAAAATCTCCATTAATTTGTTTAACATTGGAATAACTGAAAGTACATGACTTTCTTGATCATGCTATATCCAGATTTCACTTAGCATTAGAAATCTCTCAATTTAAAAGCATAAGGACCACATATTAAAATAATCTCAATGCTCAAGTTAAAATGATGAGAAAACATTTTGAATTTTTAAGAGTTCTTAATATGACTTATTGCTTTATGTTATGCTTTAAAGGATTTGAATATTTATTAGCCCTTCATATTAAATTTCAAGAAGAGAGAATAAATTATATCGTACTCAGACCATAAAGCCCAGCAGAAACTAAAATACAGTGAGAAATAATGAACCACTTAGAAGGAAACTCTCCCTACAGTTCTCGTTTTTATTACTAAAAAGTAAACTTATTTTGACTTATATATTCTTAGTAAAATTTTGAAACACATATATGTCCTGTTATGTTGGCTCAGAATAGTCCTGTTAGCTGTTGCTTTACTAACGGAGGCATATTGAACATGTGGTAACTTCTCAAATTTTAGCTATCAGTAGTAGTAATTACGAAGTTGCTATAAAGCGATTTATTAATATTAATAATTTTAAGAATTTAGAGCAGAACTTCTCCATACAAAATAAACAGAAAAAATATAAAATTCTAAAATGACATAAGAAATGTATCATCTAATGAACAGCTCAATTCTTTCATAGAGAATAAGATTCACACTTCAATCACAATCATCTGACTTTCATATTACGCTCAGCAATGAAAAACTGCAGTGCAACAACCTATTATTGTAAGACATACAAACTCAAGGGTTTTTAAAACACAGACATTTCTTACCTTATTTGTGGCATGGCACTAAAATAAATCTCATTTTTTAAAATATAGGACATCAAACTTTTCTTCCCTTAAATGACTTTGTGTAAATAAAATTTAAAATATTCCATCTGTGCCAGCATCACTTTTACAAAAAACTGATTTTCCATCAGAAAAGTAAATCTAGAAATGTGTGGATATGAAGTTTATGTGCCACCGCTAGCAACAAAAGTTAAATCAATTTGGCACTTCTTGCCAATGTAGTTCATCAGAAAGCTGAACCCACCCTTTCCGTACTTTTCATCTGTTTCTGTAGAGAGAATGCACAGCAGGAGAAAGAATATGATTCCCAGTCAGCAAACCTGAGTTCTAGCCCTTGTCTGTGCCAGGAATAACTATTTGTTTGACTTTTTGTGTGCATCACAGCAACTTCCAAGTTTTAACATCTCCTCATTATAACAAAGCAAGGACTTCTGTATCGAATGCTTGACTTCTAATTTAGGATCCCTCCCACCTTTCTGGGCCACTTGGTAAAGAAATTAATAATGCTAAATGTCAGATAACTCATCCATGACATTATCTAACTGTGTTTACGTGAACATCAAGTAAAATAAACTTCCTGATTCTACTTTTCCATAGCACCCTTTACTTCCTTTTGTGCATACTCTTGACAACTGCAATGAAATGTTTCATGTAGCTGAATCTCCAGTCCTTTGAATAGTGCCTGAAAAATGAGATGTTCAGTAAAACAATTAAATGCTTAACTATATTAATTACGTGTAAAGCATTTAACATAGTTTCTGACATGTAATAAGAGTTCATTAAATGGAGTTATTATTTCTTGTTCCTCTATAAATTAATGTGGTTAAGCAAAATACACACCTCCACAAATAAAGGATGGTAGGTGAGAAATTAACTATTATTCTAGTCATCTATTCAAAATTATTTCTTTAGCACTGCCTTTGTAATGTACATTATGCTCAGAACTGAAGGAAAAAATACTTATATTTTTTTCATTCATTCCAGGAACCACTACCCCTGTTCCAGAAATAACGTACTCCACACAGACAGAGCTGAGCTTCCAAGACTCACACTGTCACCTTGTGATCCCACCTGTACTTATCATGGTTGATTAACAGGGCAGGCAGCTGACTCAATTAACCAAGTAACATCTCTCTTCAGAGATGGTCATTTAGTCTCTGTAAAAAAAAAACAGAACTAAAGCAATGGCTCTTTTGAGCCATGACTCACATATCTTCCGGCTCTTGCAGAGAAAGCCAGTTCTAGAAGAACTGAAGTAACATAGACAGTGCAGAAGGAAGAGAGGCGTGCAAAGGCATGAGAGGACCAAATGGATTAATAAAAGATTCTGTTTCCACCCTCTTGTGAGAGCTAACTGCTTTCTTACTCTTGGGTCCCATGAAGAACCTGTACACTTAAAACTTTAGAAAAAATTTCTATTCTAGTTTGTTTTTGTTAGGGTTTGTTGTTTATAATTGAAAGAGTAACACAGTCAAGCTCATTTACCCATTTTCAAAAAGGAGGGATCCCATTATGGAGACTGAATGTCACAAACTCTTCTCTAGTACCTAAAAAAAAATCCCTCTTTACACTCTCATATTATTGTTCTTATTAATTTGTGTGTCCTTGAAACACCAGATGATATTTATCTCTATAGGCCCCTTTTGAAATATTAATCATAGAAATCATTGGTTTTATTGTAATATATAGTCAGGATAATTTATTGGGTGAAATTGGAAAATTTTAAACTAATGCCAGTCTTGTTAACCTTTTAACATGTGGGGACAAACTGAGAGTCAGATGGAGAGCTAACTGAGAGTATATAAAGCATTGAATCCAACTTATTCTAAATATAAGAAACCAAGGTCTGGAAAGGTGCAGTAATTTCACTCTGTTCTGCACTCTTTGCGCCTGACCACATTCACCATGCATCGAGAATATTTTTAGACGTCTTTATATGTCTGTTAATCATTACAATAGAGAAAATCATATTTTTCAGTCTGCTGAATGTAGTCATTTCAGACAGGTTTCTCAGTCTCAGGAGAAAGAAAGAGAATGTTGAAACATTGTGATATTGCATTTGATGTGAATAAAGTTCTTAAACTGCTTTTCTTTCTAATTAGAACCAATTCAGGAGACCAGAGGAAGATGATTATGTATCATAAAATTCAACTGAAGTAGAACAGTATTTTAATTACATTCAATGAATTATTAAATATTTTTCAGAAAGAAAGACTACATGGTATATATAGTCAGTGGAAAATTCACGAGAAAAGGACTGTAGGAGTGGTGTTTATATCTAGCAGGGCCACCAAATTGCTAGGCGAGGAGGAACCGACACTGTGAGCAGAGAATAAATGATTTCAAAAATCACTTTCGACTTTACAGGTCATTTATATAATACAAGAAATAAAGTTCTAAGGTATTCGTATAACCAAATTTTACGTTCTATTTACCTCCTTAAAACTGAAATTTTACTACTTCATTTGCCTTTCTACATTTTTAATCCTAACAAATCTATGTTCACTGAGGCATTTTTAAATTAGACCAAATGGTTTTTAATGACTGAATCATATAATCGATTACAGATGTGGCTTCATTGTATCGGGGCTCGTTTGCATAATAAATCTTCTATTCGTTGTTAATGTAATAATGAACTACCAATTAAGCACTGACATTTGCCTGCATAGTTGAACTCTATTTAATTTACTCATCTCTCATAGCTGTCGCACCTATACTCTTAGTTAGTATTAGTTCATTTTTAACAATATTCTTACTGCAGCAATTAGTGTTCTAAATTTAAATTAAATTTACTGTCTCCAGGAGAAGCTGAAGTATATAATGTTAATTTGTTTTTGTTTATATAGCTCAGTTTTTCTTTCACTAGTTCAGGCAATTTCCAATGACATCTATGTAAAATAATCATGTTTGTTGAGATTTCTTTTGTATGTCATACTATAGTAAAATATTTAAATTAAAAAGTTAAAATTTTTATCCTGGATTATTCTATTCATTTAATTACAGCCATAAAAATTTTAAATTTTAGTGACTTTCACTATATTGCCAAAACAAATAGCTAATTTTCATAAAATAAAACTTTCCTTTATTAGGAGCTTCTTGGGAGTGACATCAGAAGCATGGTGGTGTGAGGGATCTCTCCTGACCTCTCCCCTTGAAACTATAAGAAGCTGAACATCTACAACCCGACAAATAACGCCCAACATGCACACAAGCATATCTGACAGATCTGTGCATCAGACCATGGGAAGATGGGCTATTTGCAAGTGAGACAGGGAGATGGGTAGGAAGAGATAGAGACAGGTACTGTGGAAAGCAGCCTGAAGCTCCTGGCAGAGAGAAGGGGAGGAGAAAACAACAACGAGATAGTTTCTTGGCTCTTTGAAGCCCGAAACAGTCCTGCCTGAGGAATAAGCATATTCCACACAGTGGAGCTCAGAGAACAGGGCAGAGACCAAGCACTGAGGGGCTACAGCTGTGTCTTAGCAACCTCCTTAGCCAGGCAGAAAGCTGAGCCATGGAGCCTGGCTACCTACTCTCACCATCCCAGAGTATGCTCTCCGCGCCCCATACCATCCACCCTTCAAACATGAACACCGAGTTATAGGGGATATTGCACAACCAGAACTTAAACATACATAGCACCAATGGAAGGAAAACAGTCACACACAAAGCTGGCCTCTCCTAATTCACCCACCCCCATCCAGTCAGGCTGATTCACAAGGAAGCGGTGAAAGCACTGCACCTGACAGTTGTTATAGTCCTGGGGCTTCAGGCCCTTTTCAGAGGCTTGGACTTCCATCGCCCTTCACATTCTCCCACAGGGGTGGAACCCTGGGACTGAGGCAACCTGGTCACATACCTGGTCACATACCTTTTCATAGAAAAAAGGGCATTCTTAACCTCAAAGAAGATATCCAGAAGGCTTGAGTAGTGCAGGAAGCTTGGGTACCACCTATCGGAAATAAAAAGAAAAACTTCTTATCAACTTGCTAAAGAGAAATCAATCTGTAACAAATTTAAAAAAAAAGTGGAGGAGATTACATTCCCATTAATGCCTAGGTGGAGAAACAGTCTATCAAATACCATGAACAACCAAGGTGACATGGCAGTTCTGAAAGAAAATTAAAAATCTCCAGAAAATAAGCTTAAAGATATAGAAATATGTGATTTAAATGACAGAGAATTCAACATCGCATTTCTAAAAAAAACTCAATGAGATGCAAGAAAATTCTGATAGTTCAAAGAACTTAGAAACAAAATCAACGAACAGCAGGAACACTTTACCAAGGAGACTGCAAGTCTACAAAAGAGCCAAATAGAACTGGAGATGAAGAATTCACTGAAAGAGATGAATAATGAAATAGCAAGCTTAGGAAATAGAGATAACATGAAGGAGCAAAGAATTAGTGATACCAAAGACAAAAATCTGGAAATGACACAAATTGAAGAAGAGAAAGACTTGAATGTAAGAAAGAAAGAAAGAAAGAGACTCTACAAGAACTATCTGACACCATCAGAAAAAGCAACATAATAATGGCTATACCAGAAGGAGAAGAGAGGGGAGAAGGGACTAGTGAGCATATTCAAACAAATAGTCCATGAGAATTCCCAAACCTATGGAAAGAACAGGATTTTCGAATTCCAAAAGCAAACATAACACCCAATTATCTCAACCCAAAAAGGCCTTCTTCAAAATACGTTATATTAAAATTGTCAAAAATTAATGACAAAGAAAGAATTCTCAAGGCAGCCAGACAAAAGAAGACATATAACCTATAAAGGAAAACACATTAGATTATCATCAGACTTCTCAGCACAAACCTTACAAACTAGGAGGGATTGGAACCAAATATTCAAACTATTGAAAGAAAGAAATTACCAGCCAAGAATAATATATTCAGCAAAGCTCTCCTTCAGATGTGAAGGAGAAATAAAGACCTTTACAAACATACAAAAGCTGAGGGAATTTTCCACTATGAGGGCTGCATTACATAAAATACTGAAGGGGGTCATTTGACCTGAAATAAAAGGATAAAAAAATACATAATTATGTCTAAGATGACCAAAAATCAGGCAGAAGTAGAAAAATGCAACCCTGATTAAGAACAGGGTATTATGAGCTCAAATATTACATAATGGTTAAAGTTAAAAAAATACTTTAAAAAGAGAAGAAGACAATAGTTACTGCAACTTAGAAAAGAACATACAGAATAAAGAGGGACAATGTGAGACAACAAAAATAGAAAAGGGGAGGAAGTAAAGATCTGAATCTGCAAAGGGGATAAAGCACACACAGAAGAAAAAGGATTACTCTGTGTGTGTGTGTGTGTGGTGTGTGTGTGTGTGTGTGTGTGTGTGTTTCTTTTATATAAACTTAATGGTAACCACACATATACAAAATCCAGAACTGAGACATACAACATAAAAGAAGAAGAAACAGAGAGAAAAAACCCAAAACCACTACCAAATTAAAATAACAGACAGAACCACTAGGACAAAAAAAAAAAAAAAATCAGTGGAGACACCAAGCTACCACAAAATAAAAGATAAAACAGCTATAGAAAAACCTCATATTTCAATAATTACTCTAAGTGTAAATGGACTGAACTTACTAATAAAAATACACAAAGCAGCAGACTGGATTGAAAAACAAAACCCAGCATATGCTGCCTTCAAGAGATACATCTCAGCTGCAAGGAAAAATATTGACTCAAAGTAAAAAGGTGGAAAACAACATTCTAAGTAAATGGCATCTAGAGAAAAGCAAGTACAGCTGTACTTACATCTGATAAAATAGACTTCAAGATAAAAAAGTAATAAGAGACAATGATGGACACTTCAAAATGATAAAGGGGACCATACATCAAGAAGACATAACACTTATTAATATTTATGCTCCCAACCAGGGAGCCCCAAAATACATAAAGCAACTACTAACAGAACTGAGGGGGGGAAACTGACAAAAACACAATTATAGTAGGGAACCCAAACACCCCACTGTCAGCTATGGATAGATCACCCAAAGAGAAAATCAACACGGAAATATCATCCCTAAATGACACATTAAACCAACTGGACATTTATAGAGTCTTTCATCACAAAACATCACATTATACATTCTTCTCTAGTGCACATGGAACATTCTCAACGAAAGACCATATGTTGAGATGCAAAACTAGTCTCAACAAATTTAAGAAGATTGAAATTGTACCAAGAATATTCCCTGACCATAATGCTTTGAAAGTGGAGATCAACTGCAAAAAGAACCACAAATATATGGAGATTAAACATCATGCTACTGAAGAATGACTCAGTCATAGTAGAAACAAAAGGAGAGATCAAGAGATACACAGAAACAAATGAGAATGAAAGTATAACATATCAAAACTTTTTGACACAGTAAGGGTAGTAATAAGAGGAAAGTTCATATCATTACAGGCCTATCTCAAAAAACAAGAACGAACCCAAATAAACAACCTAACTTTACATCTTAAAACACTAGAAAAAGAAGAATAAATGAAGCCCAAAGTGAGCAGAAGGAAGGAATTAAATGAGAAAATTAAATGAAATAGAGAATAAAAAGACAGGTTAAAAAATTAAAAAATTAAAAAATGCAACAAAGAGATGGTTCTTTGAGAAGTTTAATAAAATCGACAAATCCCTGGCTAGACTCACTAAAGAAAAAAGGGAAAGTACATAAATAATAGTCCACAAAGGATTATACAAGAATACTATAAAAAAGTATATAACACCAAATTTAATAACCTAGAAGAAATGGACAAGTACTTAGAAAGATACAACCTTCCTAGACTGAATCAAGAAGAACTGGAAATGTAAACAGACCGATCAGCAGTATGGAAATTGAAGCAATCATCAAAAACCTACCAAAAAGTAAAAGTCCAGGACCAGAGGGCTTCACCAGTGAATTCTACCAAACATTCAAAGATTTAATACCTGTTCTTTTCAAAAATTTCCAAAAAGTTGAAGAAAATGCAATAATTCTTAACTCTTTTTATGAGACCAACATTACCCTGATTCCAAAACCTGGTAAAGATAAAACAATAAAAGAAAACTATAGACCAATATCTCTAATGAACACAGAAGCAAAAATCCTAAATAAAATACTAGAAAATCAAATACAACAACACATTAAAAAGATTATACATCATCAAGCAGGCTTCATCTCAGGGGCACAGGGATGGTTTAACATATGCAAATCTATCAAAATAAACATAAACAAAAAAAGGATAAAAATCATATCGACAGATGCGGAAAAAGCATTTGACAAGATACAGCATCCATTTATGATTAAAACAATAAAATGGATAGAGAAGGAAAGTACCCCAATACAGTAAAGGCCACATATTACAAACCCACAGCTAACATCATACTTAATGAAGAAAGACTAAAACCTTCTCTCTAAAATCAAGAACAAGACAAGGCTATCCATTATTACCACTATTATTCAATATAGTATTGGAAGTCCTAGCTAGAGCAATAGGGCAAGAGAAAGAAATAAAAGGCATCCAAACAGAGAATGAGCAAGTCAAATTGTCACTTTTTGCAGATGACATGATTCTCTATATAGAAAACCCTAAAAACTGCACTAAAAAGCTATTAAAGACAATAAATAATTATAGTAAAGTTTCAGGATATAAATCAATATACAAAAATTCAGAATTCCTATATGCTAACAATAAATTTTCAGAAAAAGAAATGAAAAAAAAAATTCCTTTTGCAATTGCAACAAAAAGAATAAACCTAAAGAAGCATGTGAAGGACCTATACACTGAAACCTATAAGACATTATAAAAAGAAAGTGAAGAAGACACAAAAAAAGGAAAAGATATTCCATGTTCGTGGATTGAAAGACTCAACATAGTTAAAATTACCCTATTAGCTAAAGCATTATATAGATTTAATGCAATCCTCATCAAAATCCCATCAGCATTTTTTAAAGAAATAAAACAAAAAAATCATCAGATTTGTGTGGGTGCACAAAAGAACTCCCATTGCCAAAGCCATCCTGAGAAAAAAGAACGAGGCTGGAGGCTTCACTCTGCCTGACTTCAAATTATACTACAAAGTGACAGTAATCTAAACGGCATGGTATTGGCAGCAAAAGAGACACACGGACCAGTGGAACAGAATCGAGAGTCCAGAAGTAAACCCATATTTATATGGGCAAATAATTTTCAACAAAAAGGCCAAAAACATACAGTGGAGAAAGGAAAGCCTCTTCAATAAATGGTACTGGGAAAACTGGAAAACCACCTGCAAAAGAATGAAACTAGACTGGTGTCTATCACCACACACCAAAATTAACTCAAAATGGATTAAGGACCTGAACATAAGACCTCGAACAATAAAACGCATAGAAGAAAACATAGGAACTAAACTCAAGGACCTTAGACTTAAAGAGGATTTTATGAATTTGACCTCAGAGGCAAGGGAAGTAAAAGCTAAAATAAATGAATGGGACTACATCAAACTAAAAAGCTTCTGCTCAGCCAAAGAAACCATTAACTAGGTAAAGAGAGAACCATATGAATGGGAAAATATATTTACAAGCAACGCCTATGATAAGGGCCTAATATCCAAAATATACAAAGAACTTATACAACTCAATGATGAAAAAACAAACAATCCAAAAAAAAAAAAAAATGGGAA